>NC_056732.1:1122007079-1122307079 GCF_019279795.1 Protopterus annectens | reverse complement strand
TCATCTTTTATACCACACATGTCTGTCCTTTATCAACTCATTCTTTAAATTACATCTACATGTTTTAGCTTTATTTCTCAGTTCATTTATATATTCTGCAAAAGTTTCACCAGACGTTTGATCCTTTGTGTAAAATAAGTGCCTTTCCATTGTAACATTTGCCTGGGGGTTACACATTTCTCTAAATTTCCATTTTAAGCACGTTGGGTCCTCCATTGACTCAGCCGGTACAACAATATGATGGTTTCCCCCTCTCCTGTATAGATAGCAGATGCCTACACAAATGAATGTTCCCTTTCTATGGCATCTCACCTAGCTAAATTAAACAGAATAAATGCCTTGGTATGGTCATCTTTATCAGAAAATGTAGCCTGTGAAACAATATTAATAAATTATAAAAACTTTATTGAAACAATAAAAATATATATAGAAAAGTGAAACAAAATTATATTAACTTTTGAAGACAGATTGTAATTAATAAAAATGATCTTATTAGGTTCATAGGTTAGTACTAAGTTAACTGCTCTTGCGAGCCATTTTAAGTCTAGCCAATTATCTCTTCTGAGATTCAAACCCTGCACCTTCTGTTTGTAAGGCAAACACCTTAAGCATTAGGCCACCCTCCCAACCTATTGCCAAAAATACTATATGTAGCATTAGCAATACAGTTAATTCCTGAAAGATACATTCTTAAAGAAATAAACTTATGTTTAATAAAATTTTGATGGCATCCCAAAAAGAATAGAGTAGTTCTAAGTCATCATATTAGACCCTGGAAACAAGGAGGATTGAACTTCGCAGAAATAGAAACATATATAAAAGTATCTGTGCTTAAAATTACAATAGACGGGATAAACCCAAATTATTTTGCCAACTGGAAAGAATTTACAATGGCTATATTAAAAAATAAATTTAATCTGTTAAAAAAATGTTTAATAGTAGACAAAGCAAACAAACCCTGGTACATACTATGCATAAGTATACAATATAATATAACAAAACCTTCTAAAACAACACTGATTAATCATTACATCAATTCCTTTAGGAAACTTATCAATGCAAACATAGATCTAAAACTTTGGTTTGACCTTTTAACCTCATTTAAAGTCACTAAGAACTTTCCTCACAAAATATATAAGGAAACAATAACCTCCTGGGAACAAAATGGATTCTTATGCTGGTTTCAATGTGTAAATAAATTAAATGTTTTAGATATACATATGATAAAAACTGCTTACAATATTCCAACACAGGACTGGTTAACCTTACAAAGCATTGTAATGTACACTCAAGATTTATGCAGATTAGTTAATAATTCCTCATTTAAAGATATTCCAAATCTAATAAGTTTTCTGTATGAATTTATATATAATAGTTGTGTAAAGAAAAATTCCATTTCAAATCTATGGAGTTAATAACATATAAAACAATTCCCAAACCATCATACTGGCAGTTCTTAACAAATGGTCAGTCATTGTAGTTAACAGAAGAAATTTAAACTAACATCTTACTATCAGTTAATTACACATCTAACACACAGTACTGAAAAAATTAACTGGAAATACTTACATAGAGCATTTTTAACACCAGATAGAATTAAAAAGATCAGTACTACTACAAATGGTTTTTGCTGGAGGTGTGAAAAGTCAAATAAAGCAGACTGGATTCATATTTTTTATGAATGTAATAAAATTAAATCATATTGGGATGGAATCAATCATTTTTTACAAGCTTTATTTAATGAATCCTTTACCTTAACTAAAGCATTGATTATACTAAATGTAAATGAAGGTCCCTACCTGAATAAGACAAATATGTATTTGTTATGGACAATACTTGCTATATCTAGGAAATGCGTAACCAGAAGGTGGAATTCAAATACACCCCCGACCTTGGAAGAATTCTACACTTTACTGAAGACAACTGCATCGATGGAAATAAAAATCAAAGAACTATGAATCTATCCCAGGCCATTGGTAAATAATCCTTGGAAGAAAGTTATATCTTTGTTGGGACTCTGTAATAATCAATATTGTATCTTTGATAACTGATCTGTTAATTCTATATTTAATAACATACAGTGTATATAATTGATAGGCTATTGTAAATATAGTCTATAGTTGTTTAAAATGATATTTAAAAATATTATGTAAATGTTATTTTAATTGAAAATAAAAAAAATGTTTTGAGGAAAAAAAAAGAAAATGCAGCCTGTATGAAAATGTTATAGTCTTGTTCAAACACTCAGCAATATTACTGTACAACGTATACACAAACATGTTGAAATATGACCCTTGTAATTATGTGCAAACAGTTCTGTGAGCTTGTAATAACATTCAAATGCACAATAAACTCTTTGAATTACTGTACTTTGCAAAATATGCTCTGTAATGGCTGTAATCTGTGAAATATGCCCTCTAATGGCTGGCTGTACTTTTGTGAAATAGCTTTACTGTAACACTGCACAAACATGCAAACACTTTCATGCACTTCTGATAACTCAGATATCATTGCTTAATTTGAAAAATACATGCTTTAAGCTGTTTCTTCGTATTGTATTCATTTTATGCCATTCAGAATTTACTTCAAACATTTCCTGTAGTTATTTGAATATTTTTATCAACATCATATGCATAGATTTGTGTGAGTTTCATTTAAAATGTTCTGTATGCCTTGTTTCATATTTTATGAAAAAAATAGTGCTGAGCAAGTTTTAATACCTGAAATTTGTTTCTGACCTGTTTTGCGAAGTTTGCACATTTTTAGGGATGATTCACTCCTATATATTCTATCAGCTCCTAGCAAGTACCTTAAGTCATTTTAACCAAGCTGTCTTTGACTTCATGCCCCTTGGGTATGCCATTTCTGATTCCTTGTCCTTTAGGCATGCCACTTCGTGCACCATGTTCTTTTAGACATGCCGCTTCTGATGCCATGTCGCTCGTCCTTCTCTAACACATAAGACAAGCAGGCAGGGGGGGTCGTTTAGATGCTTTAATACATAGAAACACATCAGGATGGATAGCAGCATCATAAAGTATGAATGAACTAGCTAACAGACCTTGCATACATACATACATACAGACATACATGCTTACATCTCAATGGCTTAAAAACAAAATGGCAGTCTAGCTTGCATGTTCTCAGTATTTATACACTTGTGCAAGCCCTTAGATAGCTTCTTAAAGATATATACACACACACCGATCTAAAAGTATCATGCAGTGGGTAGTACAATCAAGACAGTGGTTAATACAATTTGGTTTCTGTAGGAGTGTTATACAGGTTGGATTTACATATATGGCAACAAAAAAATTTTCATCTACATAGGAGTGATGAGGAGCAGTATATAGTTATGAATGTAGATTTTATTTACATTATTTACATGATAAGATAGGAGGGCTGGAGAGATATGGGTTGGTGATAGTCTAGAGATCTGAAAGAAAGAGAAAGAACATTAGTCAGGGTGTGAACAAGAGCAGGGCAAGAAGCAGATTAGATGCACTGCTGTCCTGTTTTAGTGTGGTAGGTAGGGAGTTCTACTGTCTAATGACACAGGATGAGTATAATGACTCTCCAGCTGTATTACTTATCTTTAAATATTTTTTTGGAACATGTATTCATGTTATTGTTTATAAGAGTCATACCTGAGTGCTCTACTGATATCTGTTTAGTGATGTCATAAGGCATCTGATGAAGCAGTGTCACTGTGAAAGCACTTATGATAGTTCTTTGCTGTTAATAAAGTTGGATTATACTGGATTCTTTAGCTATTTCTGCATCCACATTTTGTTTTGGAATTTTTTTGTACAATAAATTATGCTGAGGTGGTATACTTAAGTATGCACATAATGAATCTCCAGAAGTGGTGCATTTAATGAAAAGTGTTATGTCAGTATTTAGTATTCGGTATGGTTACCTTATGTTGTGTGTTATCTGTGACGGCTGCTAGTTATTGCATAACAACATTCTTGGATAGTGCTGTCGCTAGTTTTCCTTAAAACAGTGTGTAGTCAGCCATACTCCCCTCCTTAAAGAAGTCTGTAGTCAGTCCCCCTCCTTAAAGCAGTCTGTAATCAGTCAACCAATCCTTCTTAAAGCAGTCTATAGCCAGCTCCCGTCCTCTCCTTAAAGCAGTCTGTAGTCATTCCCCCTCCCCTCCTTAAAACAGTTTGCAGTCAGCCCTCTCCTTCCTTAAAACAGTTTGTAGTCAGCCCCCTCCACTTCATAAAGCAGTCTGTAGTCTGCTCCCCGCATCTCCTTAAAGCAGTCTGTAGTCAGTCCCCTCTCCTCCTTAAAGCCATCTGTAGTCAGCCCCCTCCTTAAAAAAGTTTGTAGTCAGTACTTCTCCCCTCCTTAAAGCAGTCTGTAGGCAGTTCCCTACATTCCCAAAAGCAGTCTGTAGTCAGTTCCCCATCCCCCCTTAAAGCAGTCTGTTGTAAGTCCCTCTCCCCAGCTTAAAGCAGTCAGTAGTCAGCTCTCCACCCCTCCTTAAAACAGTCTGTAGTCACCTCTCCCCGGTCCTTAAAGCAGTCTGTTGTCAACTCCCCTCCCTTCTTTAAAGCAGTCTATCATCAGCCCCCTTCCCCTCCTTAAAACAGTCTGTAGTCAGCTCCCCTCCCCTCCTTAAAGCCATCTGTAGCCAGCCCCCTCACCTCCTTAAAACAGTCTGTAGTCAGCCCCATCCCCTTCTTAAAGCAGTCTATAGTCAGCCCCCCTCCAGTCCTTAAAGCAGTCCGTAGTCATCTCCCCTCCCCTCCTTAAAGCAGTCTGTAGTCAGCTCCTTTCCCCTCCTTAAAAAATAAAATCTGTAGCCAGGCCCCTCCCCTCCTTAAAGCAGTCCTGTAGTCAGCTCCCCTCCTCTCCTTAGAACAGTCTGTATTTAGCCCCCTCTTCTCTTTAAAGCAGTCTGTAGTCAGCTCCCCTTCTTAAAGCAGTGTGTACCCAGCCCCCCTCACCTCCTTAAAACAGTCTTTAGTCAGCCCTGTCCCCTCCTTAAAGCAGTCTGTAGTCAGCCCCTCTCCAGTCCTTAAAGCAGTCTGTAGTCAGCTCCCTTCCCTCCCTAAAGCAGTCTGTAGTCAGCTCCCCTCCCCTCCTTAAAACAGTCTGTAGTCAGCCCCTCCCCTCCTTAAAGCAGTCTGTAGACAGCCCCCCTCCCTTTCTTTAAAACTGTCTGTAGTCAGCACCCCTCTCCTACTTAAAGCAGTATGTAGTCAGCTTCCCTCCCCTCCTTAAAACAGTCTATAGTCAGTCCCCTTTCCCTCCTTAAAGCAGTCTGTAGTCAGCTCCCCTTCCCTGCTTAAAGCAGTGTATAGTCAGTCTCCCTCCCCTACTTAAAACATTCTGTAGATAGCTTCCCTCCTCTCTTTAAAGCAGTCTGTAGTCAGCTCCCCTCCCCTCCTTAAAGCAGTCTGTAGTCAGTCCCCCACACCTCCTTAAACTATCTGTAGTCAGTACCCCTCGCCTCCTTAAACAGTCTGTAGTCAGTCCCCTTCCCCGCCTTAAAACATTCTGTAGTTAGCTTCCCTCCCCTCCTTAAAGCAGTCTGTAGTCAGTCCCCCTCCCTTCCTTAAACAGTCTGTAGTCAATCCCATTCCCCTACTTAATACAGTCTGTAGTCAGCTCCCTTCACCTGTGGGCTCCAGACCAAGATCAGCGGCTGCTGTCCAGCCGAGAAAGTGGGAAAGGCTGTAAGAACTCCTACCTTATTTGAGTAAGCATTAGCAAATCTTTGACTTAGTTTGCCTGCCCTGTTACTGAATTGCTTTCTGTGCTGTCTTTTCATATGCCCACCCTGTGCCATATTTCTCTATCCGTTCAGAGAGCTCATAACAATTCTGAATTGTCTCTAGCTGCATTGTATTAAAGCATTTGTCAATTCTTCTCTTATGCTCTATACTTGCCAAAATATAAGCTTCAGTGCCAAAGGTTGTTTTTTACTGGAATAAGGTTACATTCATCAGGAGGTGTCACTCCATTTGCCCTTGCTATGCTCTGACTCACTTCACTCCCAAACCTTGCCCCCAGTCTCTCTAACCCATCTCACACTACATTCAAAGTTTGGTATCATCACTCATTTTTTCAATCTGTCAATCAATACGTGCCTCCTCAATCCCCACTTTTCACCTTAGAATTTAACCAGAATTACAACACCCTGCTACTGAAATCTTTATTTATTTTATCTCTTTTTACATTTTCTCATTTTTTTATAACCATCATAGAAACTTACTATCTTATGTTCTTTCTAGCCTTTAACCCCTCCCTTGCATCTTGCTCTTCTCTGCAAGATTCCCTCCTTTCTTTAATTATCCACTTTCTTCACACCCAATCAGAAGTTAGCTCAATCCTTCTCCAGTCATCTCATTTATCTTCACTCCCCTTCCACCCACCCATTTCCTTGACACTCACTGTTATAGTGAAAGGTCCCCAGCCATTTTTATCTACCCAGTAAACACTCCTTAAAGGAATACTGCTTTCCACCTTCATTCTCTAGATCTTAAAAGTTTGTACTATAGTTACTTTACACTAGGAATTTCTATAATCATGACTTACATTTATATTCTGTTATTAATTATTTTCCTTCAGCCCTCAAACAAAAACCTATAACAATTAACTGACTGCCACTGCCACCATATATTAGACTACATTGATACCTACACACATACTACCTACCACTCAATTAAACATTCACATAGCACCGTACATGCACCATATATTAGACTACATTGATACCTACACACATACTACCTACTCAAACTTCATTAAACATTCACATCGCACACATGCCAGCACCCAACTCACATACATACATCAAACGCATCAGGGTTCCAATACTTTATCGTCTCTAATTTCAATAGAAAACCCAGTTATACCCAAAACTATACATTCTAAAAGTACTATCCAAATTCAGTCCTATTGTCTTTATACTTCTGCTACGAGGCTGCAATGAGCCCGGTCCCAGACCACTTAACAATAATGCCTCAAATTAAACTAGCAAAGAGTATCATATTACTTGCTCCCTCTTTACAACCTGCAGTATTAAGAACAAAACTGATCATATCAATGCTTTAGCATGCAACATAATCCTGATGTTATAGGTATTACAGAAACATGACTGAAACCCAATAACCCTAGTCTTCACCACCTCATACCAAACTATTCATATCCAAAACCAGACAAAAAACCTGGAGAAGAGCATTAATTCTCGTCAATGACAACCTTAATCCCACAATCATTGTACAAGCTAACAGACACTCATAATTGGATTCTAACTGAATCCTTTTAAAATTCCAACAGACTATCAAAAATCCCTTGTTATAGCCAATTCATACCTACCTCCACCAACCGCACTACCAAATTTCAATACTCTCATCTGAAAATTAGATGCCAAAGCTTCCAAAAACAGTAACCTAATCATACTTGGAGACTTCAACTTTAAATATTTAGCAGCAAAAGCCATTGATATGTCACATCTCCTGGCCAGTCTAAGTCTTAACCAAATCAGCTCTGAAGCCACTGGACCGAACCTTCAATCCAGTAGACACACCTTACTAGATCTTATAATAACTAATAATCCTACAATGATATCTAATCTTAACATACATGCACCATCCTTCTGTGATCACTGTCCCATAACTTTCTCAGTACATAATCTAACATTAAAATATAAACCTAAACGTATCACCTTTAGATCCCAACCCATTCAGAATATCACTAATCCTAAAAATGGAGCTGCTAACAACATTTTCAATATACTACAGCATTTGCAAAACAAATTCTTTCACTTAGTGCAAAGGCTACTTCAACCTCATAAAAATGACTGGGTATCTAATAAACTCAAATGCCTGACTCTCAATTAATTGTTTAATTGATTTTATTTTTGTATATAAAGTGCATTTTTTAAGCTGTACTATATTAAAGTCTGAGGAAGCATCCATCGAGACGTGAAAGCGCTTACTTGAATAAATACTTTGTTTGTAAAACCTGCTTCTGCTGTGGTGTTCTCTCTTTTTTATCTTTTTTTTTTTAACTCAAATACCTCCTTAAATTACATGATGAAGCATGGCAAAAATGGAAATGCAACTCCCCCAGAAATTCCGAAACTAAATATACCTCACTATGCAACCTTGCCAAGCAATCTGTCTGTAAAAACAACCAATGCCAAAATCAAACAAATCTCACTTTTAGTCAAAGATTCTGGAAAGAAATCAGTTTGCTGACTGGTTGAAACAATACAAATTTACTCCCCTGATCCACTCTAACACCACCACATACAAACTCTCATGCACTGAGTTTTTCAATGAGTTCAGCAACCTGCCTCACATTTATAGCACAAACCCTACCATCTCCATAACTACCCTTTCTGCCTTTACATTCCACTACTCCTCTTCAAAAAGATTAGCCTCCTGATCCACTCTAAACACCACACATACAAAACTCATGCACTGAGTTTTTTTTTCAATGATCAACAACCTGCCTCACATTTATAGCACAAACCCTCCCCACTCATATCCTTTCCCTTTCTGCCTGCCTATTCCACTACTTACTCAAGATTATAACCAAAGAGACTGACATGTAATTGGACTAAATACAAATAGAAAATAGATACTCCCCCAGGTTCAGATAACCTACCCCCTTGGTGCATTCACCTTTATTAGGACTTCATCTCCCACCCTCTCACTCTCATATATAACATCTGCTTAACTAACAAGATTATGCCGCAGATATGTAAAACAGCAATAGTCACTCATATTCCAAAACTACTCAAACCAACTACTGCTTCAGAATTCTATCATATTGCAATATCTCCCACTTTAGGTAAAATATTAGAAAAATTATCTACAACCATCAATAAACTTCTTCTAGCCAAAATGCAACATGGATTCTGGTCTGGCCACAGCACCATAAGAGCTTGCTATTCTCTCACAGATGACATCATATCCAATATAGACAAAGGCAACCTGAGGAAAAGCCATCTATACTGATCTCACCAAAGCCTTTGATTTAATTGATCATGACTTGATATTTGACAAATTAACTGACTCAGGCATTAGTAATGATGCAAAACTTTGGTTTTTAGACTTGCTTACAAACAGATCCTTCAAGGTGAAAGTAGATACAACCACCCTCCCAGAAACTCTTCTGAAGAGTTCCCAAGGTTCCACTTCACTTTCAGCCCTCTTTCTTTTTTCATATATATCAACAGACATCAATCATCATCCATATATACCACTTAATTTATGCATATGACACGCAGGTCATCAAGGCTGTCACAGAGATCCCATTCTGTTATACAAACTCAGCACCAAGATGAAAGACTTCCAAAAACTAACCAAAGGGCCATAGGGCCAGGAAACGAGCACTAGTACCAAAAACAAACCAGTGCTATTTAGAACCCACCAAAAATGGTCAAAACACCCAGCTTCCTTAATATTAAAGATATTAACAATACCAACAAAGAAACTACCACATCCTTCAAGTATATTGGCAATTGATTAGACCAATCACTTAACTTTCACCTACACATTCAAAACACACACAACAAAAAACACTACAGTTACATGGAAACAAAAGCTGAACTATTTGTGTTGTCAGTAGTCAAAGTTACCATAGGCAAATGCATATTCTTATCTCAACTTGAATATGAACTACCCATTATAGTTGCAGCCTCAAAAAAATACCACCACCTTACAAACTATCTCCAATAAAATCTGCTAGTTTACTACTAACTCCACTATTAATGAACTCTACTGCCTAACTCTCACCAAAGCTAAATAGCCCCCACTATATTTGAAAGCCTTCTACTAGGATCACTAATTCACAAAGCCTTTTCCCTGTGACATTATCCTCTCTCACTCATAAACTTTCACTTCACCCCCCCAACCAACCAGACCTCTCAGATGTCTCAACCCACCTACCTTAGCTTAAAAGTAACCTAACTGACCTGACCCTGACCCACATTTCTCACCTCCTACTTTGGGACTCCATTTCTCTCTCAATGTGAGAAGTCCAAAAGTCCAGTCCAAGAAGTACACAGACACTACAGACAACTCTTCCTCAAGCTTTCACTCTTCACCAGCTCTCTGCACTTCCACACAGGTCTGCAGTGCTGAACAGCCACCTGCTCTCTCTGTTTATCCTTCCTTATCCTATTTTCCATTCCCTTTTTCTGTTCCCTTTCCCCTTTACTTACTGGCCTCCTGCATCCTCTTGCTTCACTTCTTCTCTCTTACTTCATCTCTTCTCCATTTTTTTTCCCTTTGTTTTTGTATGATTTTTATACCTTTTCTCTGTCTTGTCCCTATGATATCTTTCTATTCTCTATAATGTCTCATGTCTTTCCATGTCTCATTCCTGCAATAAACCATCTCAGTCATCATCCCTGTTCTATAAAACATGCTATCCATAAAGCTCTGCTGAGCATAATTCAATGTTTCCACCTGTATATTCAGATTGTTAACTACTTGTATACTAAATAATGCTGTAACTTCTTGTACTTTTAATTTAGCATATTCTTGTATCTTTTAGTATAGTTTGTCTTTACTGATTATATGATCCTATTCCTCTATGGATACTGGCAAATGGGAGCTGCGCTGGCAATGGGCCATTGAGCTATTGCTGGCAAATAGGCAAACAAATGCAAATAAATAAATAAAAATTGAATTTACCTAGAATTCATACCTTACAATTGAATGAAATATGTATTACATGTCTTGATATTATGTGATGTTTATTGAGTTTTAACTATTACAGCTAGTACATATTAGAAATGACTACTGTTTCTGTTTAAGTACAATCACACTTTCATTTTGTTTTCTCCATACACATAAGTTGTGTCAGTACATAGATCATCAATTCATCATCAAGTGAAAGGGTGATGTGGAAACAGTGCTTGCTTCACATGCAGAACACTCACTAATTTAATTTTTTTTTCTTTTGGTAATAGTGTATAGCACCTATATTGCTTGTTTGGGAATTGTCTTGGGTAGCATTGAATGCATAATGGATAGGCCAATAATAGTATAAATCAGTGCAATTTCAATGTTATAGCATACAGCTTTCTTTACTAATATTCCTTTAATTGTAAGCAATACCATTATTAAAATGAAATGCATGCAGATGCAAAGTTTCTTAATACTGTTACATTCTACACTCACATATTCTGCCTTTCTTCAGTATTTTTTTTATTAACTGGTGCTTTCTTGTTAAACATTGACATCTCTGTGTAAAAGTCATGAAATGCATGCAGATGCAAAGTTTCTTAATACTGTTACATTCTACACTCACATATTCTGCCTTTCTTCAGTATTTTTTTTATTAACTGATTAGCTTTCTTGTTAAACATTGACATCTCTGTGTAAAAGTCATATTGTCAGTACCAGAAATGTCTAGGTTGAATCAGTGTAGATCAAGTTCAAATCCGTCATGCATGACATCTCCTAAAGCTAGGTTAGGTAAAGGAAGGAGCATGTAATCTTGAGGAGGAACTGTCATGTAAGATGGATTATGATTTTCTGGGATGTTCTGAACAGCTTGATACAGGTGATCCTACAGAACTGATCTCACAGTGTTGTAGGACAGGGGCCTGAAATGACAGGTCCCACTATGTGTAGATGTACACTGATGTGGACTGCATGAAATCTAGTACGCTTTTCCCCCTATTATTTCCACTGACTTCTTGAGAAGCATTTGTAGTGTGATGTGATATGCCCTCACATGTTTGCACAGTAACCTGTCCTCTGCTCCTTCCAAAACAGACTCCTATTTGAGTTTGATAAATACTTACTAGTGTACAAACAGAGATAGGCACTAATACGTGATGTGCCACCATACTATGAATCAATGTGATCATGGAATTATCCCTACTCTGTGCAATTTCTATGTAGTGGAAATCCTCATGTTAACCCTGGAGGACTCTGACCATTTCTAATTGGCTCACTATGGCGGTGTACAGTTGTCTAACTGACCTTCCACAGCAGATATCTGTTGATCCTGCAGATGTGGGTAATAGCCAGTATCCACAGCACTTCTGATTATGCCAGTGCTACCATTATCTGAGTCCCAGTCAACCCTGTGACTGGACAGGAGATACTCCTCATCAAGTGTTAAAGGAATAAGTGCTTGCACCATCCACCATGCTTCTTAGGACATTTGCATTCTGCCTCACTTTTGCTCTGGCATGCCCTACCATAAAATTGACCCTCTTCTTGCACTATGTTAATATGCTGTTACTTAAACTAACAGTATTTATATCCATAACCAATTGGTTGCAGGTCTTTGCTCCCTCAGCTGTTTGGCTCTCTCTTTTCCAAAAAAGGCATTTGTCATATGTCCTAAAGACTGCAATGCAGATGCAGTTCTCCTTATGGCTAAAATTATCCTTTCTCCGCTTGGTTCCCTGCTGCTGTATCATTAGCATACCTAAAACAACATGCCAACGTCACTGAAACTTTTGCTCCTATCATCAGGCAAACAAACACAACAATGAATGCATGCCTGCTTTTATCACAAACAAATGAAAGATAGCAAATAAAGATAGCTCAAGCAGGAACCAACTAAAACGTTTAGCAAAAAACATCAATGGCTCACTTAAATTCCCAGAGCTTAACAAAAATAAATGCAAGCCTTCATACCATACCAGTGCTTCATTAGGCATTTAAACCCTGATGAAGCACTGATATTGTGTGGAAGCTTGTATTTTTTTTGGTAAACAAATCAAAGTTCTGAGAACAAAATACCCATATTCATATACAAATGTAAAGTCCCAGTCCAGCAGGTTAAAGTCATATTGTAGCAATCTGTGCATCATCATAAACACATTCATACTACTGTTGCAAGCACTTAGCTAACAGACTTGTATCCTTACCCTAATACAGTCCAGTATTTATAATGTCATTTTTCATTCAGGAGTGACACTTACAAATCCACCAGTACGGCAGCATGTATCTTAGACACCACAATGCATTACTGAAAATACAGTAAATCACATGGCAATCACTTCAAAGTATGTACTTCTGCCCTATGAAACATAATCACTAAATGCCACCAACATGAATTTACAAATATCTTTCACATTGCCATTTGGGCCACTTCCATATAAATTTTCAGTTTTTCTGTCAGGAATTCTTATTAATAAATTATACTCTTTTCATCACAATTTATTGTTTGTATTTTTCCTCCCACCCTTCCATCATTTTACCAGCCCAGCCATTGTTCTCCATCTATTCCAGAATCTACCTGCCATGCCATTCTCCCCAGACATATTCCAGTAATGGCTTGGGCCAGTCACAGATCTAAGGAAATGGGGCTCTGCATGTTTGAGCTTCTGTCTGGGAGGGGATCTTACTTGACCTACCTGTTTCCTCCCTGTTCTTTGTGACAACATGTATGGCTCCTGGGTGGGCATGCAATGTGGGCTAGTGGCATATCTCCCCACCTCTGCAGCAGCTCAGACAATCCCACTTCCATCAACTAACTATGCCCCCTCTGATGATGTTCCTGGCCTCCACCAAATATCATTGTCAAAAATGGCCACATACCACTATCCCCCTGGGATGGGCATACCCATCTCTCCCTACCACTCCATCAGTCATACAAGATGCTAATCAAACTCAGGTCGCCCATGTCATAGATAGAGCTTTATTTTCTACTCCATTGGAGTAGCTGTACTCTTTTTCGTCAGTATTTACTCAAATCCATTCATCCATCTGCATTTGGAGGTTGGTCTAATGCTCAAGGTATTTGCCGCACAGATACAAATTACAGTGTTTGATTCTCCCTTTTAGAAGGGGAATTGGCTAGGCTTAAAATGGTCTGCAAGGGCCACTAGCTTAGTAATTAGCTATAAACCTATGGCCATCAAATTAATAAAAGACACTGTTCTTCTAGTGAAAATTGTTATCTAACATCAATATGAACTGCTTCCCACTGCCTTTTAGCATTGTTACTCTTTACTTTTAACTTGACAAGTATTGTATCTAAATTAGGTTTAGTTGCACTTATCTCTATGAATTACAGTAATAGGTATTATTGTAAGTCAACAAATTTTCATTACCAGGCCTTAGTTGTGAACACACAGAGGACAGCTGCAAAGACCTAAGCAGACCTCAGCTTTCCATGTGATCATGCAAACAACTCTACTAATTCTATAATGTCCCTATGGTTAGAAAAGGGAAAATAGAGTCAGACATAGTTGTCTAAATATTGAAGCATAATTCATGCCCATCCAGCATAATCTGGCACATGTTATCACCTCAAATCACTCAATAAATTAAATTCATAATGATGCTCAATGAACCACAGCCCTGTACTTACATTCTTCATTCTGGTACTGATATTTTGAAAGAAATGCAGAACCTGTGAAGTGACAAGGGTGAGCTCTGAGCTGGTCTGACAAAGAGACCAAAATTATAATCTACCTTCTTAGGGATTAGTACCTGGAGAAAACTGAGAAATGTGTCATGGGTCAGACTGGAAAAAATTGACATCCATCAGGAGCTGGAAGTGCACCTGTCAGACTGCCTCAAAACCCCATCCCTGTATTCTGTCCCCTACAAGCTGTTGAGGGGAGATCTATATCTGGCATACAAAGCATTGACAGACCACACATTGATGGACCTCCTGCATATCTGCAAAACAGACAGCATGAGATGCAAAAATTTCATTCTAAAGACTTAACCTTTAATAGACGTGATATGAATGGGGAGAGAGAAGTATGTAAAGTATGTACATCTAGACAATTCTGGAACAAACTCCTCCCACATCCATAGTGAGCATTTCAAAAAAAAATTCAAGTGTAACATGGACAATTGAATGGGGAACAGGACATTCATCCCTGGTTTGGCAGTTATGTCTGTAATGACAGAGACAGCCTTTAAATGTTTCCTATCCAAGGGCTTAGTGGTCATTAGCCTAGTACACACCTGTAAATCTATTCCTGACAGGGATCCCCCAGTCTAGCCCCCATTGCTGACACTGGTATGATGAACTACCAACTGGCTGAGTGGGTACACTAGATGACTGAATGAAGGCTAGATTTCTATAATAAGTACACTTACATTTTTTTAAAAATCTTATCAAAATATGTTTAAACACATAATATAGAAATATTGCATATCTGTAGGTAAATGCAAGAAGTGTTTGTGTAAGTGAAATTATGTATCTATATGTAATCTAAAGGTGTGGGTAGGTTTAAACAAATACATAAATAGAAATGTATCTGTATACAACTATGTCTATGTGATGACATATGTTGGTCTATAACTATAAATGTACACATATGAGTGAAAGAAATATATGTAAGTATGCATATATACCTCTTTAACATGCAGATGTATATCTGCATGAATATCCTTACAAATCTTTTTCATATATCTATCTATATATATATATATATATATCTATCTATATATATATATATATATATTTATGGATCCCATTCTAATACTCGAATGGCCATATCATCAAATTTCATTTTCTCAAGATGAAAACTGAATGGTGAAGTATGACATCAATTTCTTTCAATTGTTCCAGTATTGTGTGTGTGTGTGTGTGTGTGTGTGTGTGTGTGTGTGTGTGTGTGGGTGCATGTGTGTGTGTGGACAGCTTTTGTACACCACATCCCTTTCAGGGGAAGCTAAAAGGCTGTTGCTTAGATAAGATTTACATAATATTACTTAAAACTGCAAGTAGATTATGTAAGGCATAGTGGAAGTCAGAAAGTATAAAGGAATTGTGTAGACAGGTTGCATAATGTACGCATCCCCCAAACAGACAAGCCATACTGAGACATAAAAGAAATCCTCATTAATATTGTTGTATCAGGTGCAATTAGAGTATGAAAGTCTGTACTTTGCTGTGAAAGAGCAATAATAAATTCAGTGCCTTGCTAAATAGTAAATGTTGTCATGTCAGAAATATTATAAGACACACATCTGAGAAAGTTAAAAATTAATCTTTTGTGTGTTCTACATAGCAGAAGAGGAGATTTCCTATAACTGAACCCAGGAAAACAGAAGGTAGAGGCTTACTTAGGGTGCTCGTGAGTGTGGAAAAATATTTACATTTTAAAAAGAAGAAAGTAACAAGTGAAGTTTTTTTCAATTTTCTATTTATTTTGTAACGATAAATGCAGATGTAATTCATACACAAAGATAAGAGAAGCAAAGTACTTTCAGTACATTTTTGTAGTACAACCCACTATCACCCCGAAATTTCAAATGTATTCATTTCTTCTGTCACATCTGCATGTGTTATTAGTATCAGTAGACTGCAAATGTAAAAATCACCACCTCTTGATAGCCATAAACTATTTATTCCCATGTTTCCAGAACTGTTTCTCAGAATTTTCCTTTATTTGAATAAAGTTTTAATAAAAATGAAAATGAACTGTTGGAGATTGCACTGATGTATGACATAACATATTACATTATAAATGACTTTATTGTTTCCAGTTCTTGTTAGTCTCTCTACCGCATCTCTCATTTTCTTATTTTAATTATACATTCCTTTTTCCTTCTTTACTTTTTCTCTCTCCCATTTCTGTTAATTTTTCCACAGACCAAGAATCCTTAGCAACTGCCCAACCACATTCCTCCCAAGTCAGGGAGTATTCATCCTCTGCCCAACCAGTGATGTCCTCACAGTGTCAGGGCAGTAGCATTGATTCTGTAGGCACCCTGCCATGTGATAGTCTGGCAAGCCTCACAAGCTGTGGAGTTTGGTTCGTGGCTGAAGATGTCGTGGAGCAAGTAGTTTGAGAGATGCCTTCAACCAGTTCAGGATGGTATTTAGTAGGCTGAAGCCTCACTGCCCTGCTTGCTGCCAACCACCGTGCCACCACAGGGCCAAATCCTCTCATTATTGGGGTTCTCTAGTGTAACACCATCAGCTGGTGGAAACATATGATGTCCTGTGGACTGGGGGCTCGTCTTGAGCTTAACTCTTCTTTACCCCACCTCCTTCCCTAATCCTCTCTCCTATACCTTCTAACCTACTTCCTACCCAAACTGCCATTTTGCATAAAAAAGTAAAAAACAGGGGGTTTATCCTCTGCCAAAAGCACAGTACCTCATCTCTCTTACCTCCTTCAGCACAACCATCTTGATGTGGTCCTTTTGTGTTTTTCTCTTTGTTATGTCTCTCCTTTTTCAAGTTTTCATCTCAGACTTTTTCCACTCTTTAATTACAGGCTGCCTACATAAGGCTACCCTTATATAAAGCATACATATAATATCACTTTATATTTTTTAAATGTTAATAATAAAAGCTGCTCCACATGCCACTTGCCTTAAATACTTCAAGCATGTTTGCACATAACATGTTCTTTTACAATATCCAACCAATACAAGGATAAGAGCACTTATATTTTCATGTAGCATTCCAGACACGCTTAAAGATAAACTTCAGCTGCTTTATGCTTTTGCTGAAAGTGGGAATTTAAAAAAAAAAAACTTTTCATGAAATTATTTGATGTGAATAACTTGCAATTAATGTATTTGCATGTAAGAATAGTGGCACCTTTCACGAATAACCACTACACAAGTGTGAAACTCTGTACTATGAATACCACCCTTAGTCTTCATTGGACATGAAAGCTACTGACAGCTGCTATCATGGTAAGCACTGCATACATACTATAGCAATAACCCATGCCTGGGTGTGGGTAATGCTGGATTTACCCACTGTTGGTGTAGTTTGGTCACAAGGGTGAAGCCTGAGTGACCAAACAAAGCCAACCATGGCTAAATCCAGCATTACCCACACCCAGAAGTGGGTTATTGCTATTATACAATTACATTATTTAAGAAAAAAAAATAATTACTTTTCTTAAATAATGGCATTGTATAATGCCTCCTTGCTGCCCTTCTGCAGCTGTCTGCTATTCTGCGGCAGTTCTGATGTACTGCGCATGCGTATGCCTACACAGTACATCAGAGCTGTGGGCAAAAGCAACGGAGAAATCAAGATCTCCGTTGCTTTTTACAAACTGTTTCGCTATGTTAAAGGAGTTTAACATAGTGAGACAGCTTTAAAAAAAGCAACGGAGAATCTCTGTTACTTTTTTTAAAGCTGTCTCACTATATTAAACTCGTTTAACATAGCGAGACAGTGTGAAGCAACGGAGATCTTGCATTCTCCGTTGCTGTAAAAAAAGAGTTATAGT
This sequence comes from Protopterus annectens, assembly GCF_019279795.1. Classification (NCBI taxonomy): domain Eukaryota; kingdom Metazoa; phylum Chordata; order Ceratodontiformes; family Protopteridae; genus Protopterus; species Protopterus annectens. The sequence goes on along the minus strand of NC_056732.1, from coordinate 1,122,288,916 downwards.
AATGGAAAAAGTCCGGGCGACCGGACCTTTTTCTATTACTATAACTCTGATTTACAATGTGAACACTGACTAATCAGCGTGCACATTTTTGAATATTAATGGGGGGTTGTTGTATAATAACCCTCATTCAGCCACATTGCCAATCAGAGTGCATGTGCTCAAAGAATGAAAAAAATGCCATTGTGGCTATCCACATTGCACATGTGGATCATCAAGGAAACTATTTTGGTTACTCCAGTTCAAGTGGCTGCCACCAAATGTGGCTAGTTATGCAGAATCCCAAAGTCCCAATGACTTCCTGATTCTTCCTCATTCTTCCAATGTTTTTGGATATCTGCAGGGTACATAGCACAATATCAACAGCTACCACCTTGTGGCAAATTTATGAATTTCATGAATGGTTACTGTCGACTATTTTGATGCAAGAAAGTACTTCATACATTAAATTTTTGCTTTGCAAATGTTCACTTTGTAAATTAAACAACAAGCCACAGTGGTTTTATGCCCAGTCTTAGATGATGAATACATCAGAGCCTAAAGTTAATCTGCAGGACACAATACCTTTTTCAAATTAGGCAGCTGTTACACTTTGGTGCCTTTGTCCCATGTTTACTTATAGCATTGTCCAGATTTCTTGCTCTAAGAGGTTGAGAGGTATGCAAAGGGGGGCTTTCACAACTGTGGGTAGTAGAGAGGTATTGGACTCCTGTCACATTGCAAGAAAGTTCTGGAGAGGGTGATTGATAAACTAATATACAGAATAGTGGAAAGTAGGATGGGAGATGAGGAGTTTGGATTCAAATCAGGATGCAGCACAACTGACCTGATGTTTGCAGTGAGACAGATAGCTGAGAAGAAGCTAGAGATACAGAAATAGTCTAACTGGGCATTCCTAGACATGGAGAACACATATGATAAAGTCCAAAGAAAGCTGATTTGGATGGTCCTGCAGTGGTTTGAAATCCCAGAAACATTGGTAATTGCACATTAGTGCAAGCTATGTACAAGAACCCAATGACTTAAGTATGAACAGTGTTCAGTCTCACAGAGGGGCTCCTAGTGGGAGTGGGTGTGCACCAGGGTTCAACTCTGAGCCCACTGCTGTTCATACTGGTGATGGCCTACATTACCAAACAGGTCAGAGGGGAGAGATCAACAACATTGCTGTATGTAGTCTTCTTGTAATGTTCTTGCTGTATGTGGATGATGTGGCATTACAGTCAGACTCTGCACAAGAATTTTAACAAGGATTAGGGCACTGGAAGGCAAACTGAAGGCACATGGGATGAAACTGAGTACAGATAAGACAGCTGTAATGGCACCAAATGGTGGAGTTCAGAAGAAACTGATAATTGAGATAGAAGGGAAGATAGTGGAACAGGTTAACAGCTTTAAGTATCTGTGAGGAGTCGTTGAGAAGAAGTGAAGTCTGAATGAGGTGGTTAAAGTTAAAATATGAGAGGCTGTAGCCAACTGGAACAGAGTGCCAGGTGTAGTTTATAACAGAAGAGTGACAAAGAACCTGAAAAATAAGGTGAATAAAACAGTGGGGCAACCAGTACTGCTGTATGGTAACCTGGGCAGTAAATGCAAAGCTGTTGAGAAAGCTAGAGGTGATGGAGAGGAAGTGCCTGATATGGATGGTAGTTTGCACACTGTGGGACAGATGAAGAAATGAGGACGTCAGAAGTCAATGTAGCTCCCATTGCAGAAAAGGTTAAAGAGAACAGATTACAATGGCTCAGGCACATGTGCAAAAAAGCAGAAGATGATGTGGTGAAGATGATTTGGGACAGACAGGAAGAAGGTAAGAAGAAACAAGGGTGTCCATCAAAGAGATGAATGGATCGTGTGAGAGAAGACCTGCAACAATCAGACATGAGTGTCAAGGAAGGCAGGAGAGTGGTATTGCATAGAGAGAGATGGTTACAAGTGACATGACATCTTGACGCCATGTAGAGATGGGAAAAGCAGGATTGATAATGAGCACATACCTCCATACAGTGAATGATATAAGATACTGGCAGTTGGTAAGCTATTTGTATTCTCCCCCACAAGACAGGAGACAGTGGCTATCTACGTAGTTACTGCTTATGCCTGACAGTTTGTGTGGAGTATCACCACATTAAAAGTACTAAATAACCTTCTAAACTGTGTAGTTAATGTTACATATGGTGGCTGTGTAGAAGTTAGTTCCATACATGCAATCGTGACCATGGGGAGACCTTTGCTGATCATGGATAACCCTGTGTGTGGCGCAGGGGAGGTGTGTACTATAGGTTGTTGGTAAGGTGTCAGCATAGTCAGAAAAATATAACCCTTCAGAACGGTACCCTATCATATATGAAACTTGAAAGGGTGAGTCTCAAAACTAAGAAATGTGAAGTGTGATACAAGGGAAGTACCAACAAACTACAAAAACAGTCTGCATTGCCACATATGGATGCTGCAACCCACACCAACACTATTTGCATATACTAACTCAGAGATCAGTGTTTCACAGGGAAAAGACAATTTTCCATTTTACTAAAATTTTACACTTAGCAGGATTGCACTTGCTATCCTTGAACATGAGATGGGAATACCACTGGCACACTTTTCTATAGTCATAGTCATATAACTTACTGTGGAGGGGGTATTCATTGCTTGTCCACACTGCCATCTCCTCCAAACATAAAGTTATTCACAAACTGCAAATACCTCCCTACTGTCACCAAGATGTGAACCTCTCAGATGATGGCATCAACACAGTCACCATGAAGTAACAGTAGGATAGCTATTGTTCTATATTAAAATGAAGACAATGGTCAGGTCTGTGTAGTTCACTTATAATGTATATCAATACTAAGCCCCCCAACAAAAAACAGGTAGTTATGAACAAGCAGCTCATACCTCCTCAAAGTCAGATATACAGAGCACATCCAGTTATAAGACAGCTTCACAGACATTGCAACATAGCATGACCATATTCATTGTTTATACTCATAGACAGCTAATTATGTGTGTGTCCTTGGTTTGTAGAGAGTGCGGTTCACTGCCATGCTGTACCCCCTCCAGCACAAGTCATCAATCCATTCATACAGACAGATGGCTCTCTGCATACCATAGAAAAATGTGTATACAAGTGCCATGTCCTGGTGACTATGTAGGTGGTTTACAATGTATCATAAACTTATGATTGCAATTCAGGAGGTACAGTATATGCTTCTTTTACAGAAGTACAGGTTCTCTTTTTTTCTCTTTTTTCTAAAGTGTATGTACTTTTGTTAAGAACAAACAATCCATAGGATCATAGGAAGTTACTAAGCCATTGGCCCTTAGGCCCTTACAAGCCTATCCAAGAATTTAGCCCATGTTCCAACAGGTCAGCACCCTATGCCACTGTCAAGCAGGGACACCGGTGGGATCCCAGGGGTGTATTTTCTGTTCCCCATCCAGTTATCCAGGTTGGACTTAATGGTTAAAGAGGTACTCTGCTTTATGTGCAGAAGGAGTCTATTTCACAAAAGGGGGAGTCTCTGGGATACAAATCTGTCCCACCAACAAGTCCTATTGATGTCACAGTCCAGATTGAGGTTGCATGTGTGGGTTACTCGAGTGAAGCTTAACTTGCAGATATGCAACAGTCCCATCAAGGCGGGGTCTGAGATCACTTTGTATGCCAGACAGAGGTTACTTCTGAGGAGTCTGTAGGATACTGAGTAGAGGGACAGGGCTTTTAGCCTATCTGTGTAGGGTAGATGTTTGAGGCCCTGGATTCTCTAGGTGAGGAACCTCTGTGGTATCTGCAGCTGCTGCATGTGCTTTGTGAGGTACATGCTGAAAGGGGCATTGTACTCAGTAATGGGTCTTATAAGGGAAGAATACAAAGGTGTTATGACCACCTTGTCCCTGGATGAGTTACTCTTACTAATGAGGTGAGCCATGTAGAAAGCTTTCCATACAATGGTGGCAATATGGTGGTCAAACATCAGTTTGCTATCAACCAGAAAGGCTCATCCAGACTCTGCTACACTTTGCTGTGAAGGAAAGGTTAGTTTGCTGTTATTTTTTGTATTTCTGTATTGCCTTTCTATATTTTGAATACTGTAGTTTGTTTTCTTTATCTTGTGTTTTGCTTGCATTCTGTTCTAACAGCATATTAAAACTTCAAAAGAGACCACAGCTCTCTCTGTTCTGAGTCAGGCAGAATTTTTCCCTCCCTCCCTCCCATTTAAGTTGTCTTGTTAAATACCACTGTCTTTCTAGTTGCCCACCTCTTATGTTAATCTGACCATATATCTCATTTCTCTCTACTTTCACTGGCTTATGTGAGTAATCACAAAACCATCACTTTTGAAATCCCACCCTTCAATTATTTAAATTTATTGGCCATCCTACAGTATTTCATAGCACCAAAATACAAAAGTAACCACCCCTTTCAGTCCATCTTACTGTTTTAAAAATAGTAACTCTCCACTAAACCTTAACTTTTTAAACAGGTAAAACTCAAGTTACCTACTTTCATATCTAACTTCTCTAGTGCACACTGCAGAGTGCATTCTTTTCAATCTTACCTTTAAGCATCCCTGTTACTAGCACTTTCTCTAATACCTAAAAAGATCATCTCTACTTGACTCCAAGTAGACTTTTCTCTATCTGTTAAACCTAGCACTTGCTCCTACAGTACTTATTACCTTGATACGGCACTCTTATAGATAGCACCCCAAAAGGCAAACCCCATTTCTCGGTCACCCACGTCCCCGGAATCTCTTTTAAAGTTTTTGTCTAGTCCTTCTAGCATGTCGAGGGATCAGTTGCTAGTGTCCTCTCCTGCTCAGCTGGTGAACCTGGGAATATTGAGGCAATGTTACAATTGCCTCATGTACACAGACAACCCTCTCCTCCTCCCACAAAACACAAATACATGCGAGATGCAACTATACGGCCAAACTGGAGGCTGAGCTCTCTCAACATAGGACTGGCAAGACCAGTCAGGAGGAGAAGGTTACCACACACACTATAGACCCAGTCTCACATAGTACCATCACAACCTCAAATCATACACATAAACACACAAAGACATACTCGGCTCTGATCAAAATCTACCAAAACAGCAGAGGCCACCAAAGCAGACACCCAAACAACCACCACCTCAGAACACAACACCTGCAACACATAGACCTCACAGTCAGAGTGTCAAACAGTCACAGCCCTTAAGGCCAAACACAATGCCAGACACACTAGTCATTGGTGACTCCATAGTCAGACACACTGGCGTCCGCTCACCAGACTGAGTAAGGAGAAGGTCACAGTAAGCTGCCTGTCGGGCGCTAGAATCCGCCACATAACGCAAGCACTCAGGTCTCTCAACAGCAGGTACAAATACGACTCAGTCATTGTCCACGCTGGTGTAAACGACCTGAGGCTCCTTGGACTACATGAAAGAGACATTGAGGAGCTCTCTGATTATGTAGCCCAGGCAGGTATGACCCTGACCTTGAGCAGTATCCTACCTTCACCAAGCATGATGCCACAATACAGAGATAAGATGATCAGCTTTAACAATTGGCTTAAACTCTGGTGTCATTCAAAGGGGATCAATGTCTGTCTGCCTGGGATGACATGCTGGACAAGCTGCAAGGGACGGCTTGCACCTGTCACCCTGGGATTCGGATGTTGGCAAAGGCTCTTGCCACCCCATAGTGCCTTTTTAGGCAAGGCTCAAATTCTAAACCTACCACCCTAGAACACAAAAAGGAAAAAACTAAGGGTAATGCTGCTCAATGCCAGAAGTCTAAATCTCAAAATGCACCTCGAGGCCCTTCTCAGTATGGAGAACATTGATGTCTGTGCAGTGACAGAAACCTGGTTCAAGGCTCCTGAGAGCACCCCAGCACTATCAGGTTTTACCTCTTATCATGCGTTCCGCCCCAAAATCCGGACAATACCAAGAAAGGAGGTGGGGTATCCATATTCATCAAAGACACCCACACCTCAAGACTGGTGGCATGCATCGGAGACCATCCAGGTGCAATTAACCATAGGCAAGACTGCTCTACAAATTGTAGCATGTTACAGGCCACCCTCACAAACTCAGGAACCTCACATGGCCTTCCTGAAAACACTAGAGGATAAATGTATCACCAAACACCATCATACTAGGTGACTTCAATTACCCTAATATAGACTGGGAACACTACTCAAGCCCAAACACCCTAGCCCAAAAGTTCCTGGAATTCATAAACTCAAATGCCATGGAACAACTAGTCACCATCCCCACAAGAGGAGAAAACATACTTGATCTCATCATCACGAACATGGGAGCACAATGTTCAACATATACCCCTCACTGGTGAGATCAGATCACAAACTAATCTCGCTGGAGGTCCTCATCCCACCCCACCTGAAATAAAAAAGACCACAGTAAAGAACTTAGCCGACTTCACACTTCAAAAGACTAGTGTGGTCTCCTTTAAGGCCCCCGAGCCGGCAGAAAACAGTACTCAAGCCGCTGAATCACTTACAAATGCCTTCTACCAGGACCTGCAGGACTGCATGGATAAGGCAATCCCAAGCAAAACAAAGACTCTTTGTACCAAAGGCAAGCGTCCAGTCTGGTGGACCCCAGCCATAAACAAACTCTACAACAAAAGGAGGAAGCTACTACAAGATAGAGCAAAATCCTTAAAAGGTAAGACACCCTTGATCACTATAAGTAAAAAACTAAGAGCTCTCATAAAATCATCCAAAGCAATTTTTGAGAGAAAAATAGCTAAAGACTCAAAAGACAATCATAAGGCCTTCTTTAGTTATGTTAGAAACCTGGGAGGAAACTCCCAGATATGCTCAGAACTAGTTCAAAATGATGTGAAGATTACTGATCCTACAGACATTGCCAACATACTGGCTGACAGGTTCAGTGCAAACTTCTCCCCTCCCCAAAAGGAGAGATAACTATACCAAGCGATTGCAGCCCCCAAACATCTCCAACGCCCAAGTGAGAACTGCTCTCTCCAAAGCAAAAAACACAGCATCCATGGGACCTGATGGTGTCCCCGCTGTGTGCTCCACGAACTCAACGAGGAATTAAACCCACAGCTAGGACAGCTGTTTAATCATAGTCTTACCTCTGGATACGTACCCAGGGGTGGCGCACTGCAACTGTGGTCCCACTTCACAAAGGGGGTGCCTCCACCGACCTGGGAAATTACCGCCCATTAGCTTAACAAGCCTTATCTGCAAAGCCATGGAGAGGATCATAATGGACCTCATAAATAAAGACATAGGAATTTGCAGACTTTGGATCCATCCCAGTTTGGCTTTGTCAAAGGCAGATCATGCCTTCTAAACTTGGTTGACTTTTTGAAACAGTCACCAAAGCCATTGATGAGGAAAGGCAGTCCATACAGCCTACCTCGATCTCAATACCCCACTCGGGTATCATTGAAAAACTCATCAGCTTAAATGTTAACCCATACATCACAAGATGGGTTGCAAACTGGCTGAGTGACAGAACCCACAGGGTCAGAGTTGCTGGCGCCATGTCAGACTCAAAGCCTGTCACAAGTGGTGTACCACAGGGCTCAGTCCTGGGCCCACTCTTGTTTGGCATCTACTTTTCGTACAAGCAAACACAGGAGGGGACAAAGTTTGCAGATGACTGCAAACTGGGTGCCATAGTAGAAAACACATCTGACACAGATATCCTTCAGAAGGGTCTCACAGAAACGGATAACTGGTGCCAGAGCCATGGCCTAAAGTTAAATGCCAAAAAATGCATAGTCATACCCTTCAGAAAAAACAAGGTTACCCCTAGCTACCAAATAGGTGGCAATCCACTGAGCACAGAAGAAGTTATCAGGGACCTGGGGACCCAGGTTGATAGTAGTCTGTCATTCAACACCCATGTAGCTAAAGTAGTTAGGAAGACCTTCTACATTGCCCACCTTATCATGAAGGGATTCTCATCTAGATCAAGGGAGGTCATAGTCTCCCTATACTCATCACTCATCAGACCAATGATTGAGTACAATGCCCCATTCGGAATGTATCTGACCCGACACTTGCAGCAGCTGGAGAGGCCACAAAGTTCCTCACCAAAAGGATAAAGGGTCTCAAACATCTGTCCTATGCTGCCCGACTGAAAGAACTCCAGCTCTATTCAGTCGCTTACGCTTGCTCAGAGGTGACCTTTGCCCAACATACAAGCCCAAGTCAAAGCCAGAGTTGATGAATATGCTTCACCTCAAAAATCTAGATCCGTCAGAGTCACAAGGCGGAGACTTAAACCTCGACACGGCTATTAATAGGGCGTGCTGGAGGGATAGATTCATCACCCAAAGACTCCCTATGCTGTGGAATAAAATCCCGGTATATATGAGGCAGAGCACCTCGCTGGCCTTGTTCAAGAGAAATCTTGACCAATGGATGGGAGATCGCAGATATACCCCAGGGATTACCTCAGTGTCACTGCTCAACAGAGGCACAGCAAAATAATGGGTATAGTTCCCCATACTAAAGGGGTGGCGTAAGCCACAAAACTATGGGCTAGGCTTGTAAATGCCCTCGGGCAGATAGCCTAGTATGAACCTATGAACCTATGAACCTATGAACCAGGGTGGCCAAGTCCCTCACGACTGATTGCATGCTTAGGACCTTATTATCAATGTGATAATTTGTGGGGTTATCACTCTCCCTGAAAGGGATGATGATGCATTTTTTGGCATTCAGTTTGAGGCCATGTTTCTGGAGCCAGTCATTTGTTTGAGTGAGACCCACTTGGAGGATGTTCACATCACTAGGTGAATTGATGACAGTATCCAGCTTGCAGTCATTTGCAAACATGGTCAGCCATAGCTCATCAAATTTGGCCTGCATCTCTGAGAAGTATACCCCAAACAGCAGAGGCCCCAAGACTGATCCCTATGGTACACCACTTGTTACGGGTCTACTACATGATGTGACTTCTCCTATTTTGACTAGGTGGGTTCTGTCAGTGAGCCAGTTTGCTACTCATATGGTAACATATGGATTGATGACTAGTTGACAGAGTTTACCTATTATACCTGAGTGGGGAATAGTATTGAAGACTTTGGCCAGGTCAAGGTAGACAGTGCGCACCTTCTTCCCCTCGTCTATGGCCTTGGTGACTGCTCAAAGAAGTCGAACAAATTTAACAGGCATGACCTCCCCTTGACAAAACCAAACTGTGTGGGATCAAGTGTCTGGAGGTTGCTTATGTCCTTGTTAATGAGGTCCATGATAATCCATTCCATGGCCTTGCAGATTAGGCTAGTTAGGCTGATGGGTCTATAATTCCCTGGATCGGTGGATGCACCACCTTTGTGCAAAGGGATGACAGTAGCTGTCCTTCACTCGGCTAGTACTCAGGCTTTGGTTGAATAGGGTGCCTAATGGTGCTGCATGTTCCTGCCTGAGTTCACATAGGATGCAGCCTGAGATGTTATCGGGTCCCATGGAGGCTGTATTTTTTTACTTTGAGAGGGCAGTGATGACTTGCTCCCTAGAGATAAGGGGAGGGTGGTACTGGGAATGTCCTGTTTTACTGATGGGGGCACAGAGGAGTGAAATTTTCATTGAACCTGTCTGCCAGCAGGTTGGCTATATCTGCAGGGTTTGTGTTTTCTGAGCAGATTTGGGGGCTTTCCTTGAGATTGCAGACATATGTGAAGAAGGCCTTATGATTGTCTTTAGTAGATGTTGCCAGTTTGGACTCAGAGTTTGCTTTGGATGATTTCACTAGTGTTCTTATTTGCTTGTTCAGGCTACGGAGAGATTACTTCCAATTAGACACCTGCTCCTTCTTGGTCCTGGAAAGCCGTTTTTCCTATTATTATAGAGTTTATTTATTGTAGATGTCCACCAGACAGGTTTACTCTTCCTTGAGGAGGAGGATTTCATCATGTCTGGTATTCCTGATTCTATGCAGTTATATAAATGCTCATATAGTACTTTGATGTAGGTTTGGACATAAGTGCCAGTTCCTGTGGAGGGGGACAGGGCTGTGAAGCTGTTTATACCTTCCCTCAGGAGTTTGTAATCAGCTTTGGAGAAGTTTTTTTTGTTTGACCCTAGCTAGGGGGGGGGTCAGGGGAGATGGTGACTTCGAAAGTGACTGCTTTGTGGTCGGATCTTACCAGGGATGATGACACTGTAGGGATGCTCAGTGGTTACTCATGTTGGTTAATACCAAGTTGAAGATATTTTCACCTCTTGTGGGAGTGTCAACAAACTGGTTCAAGTCATTTTCTTTGACAAAATCAAGGAAACTCTGGGTATTTGTGTTTTGGCATGAGTATTTCTTCCAGTCTATGGTTGGATAGTTAAAGTCGCTCAGGATCAGGGTAAAGGGTTGAATCCTGATAGATTAAAAGAGGTCCAAATAGGAGGAGTGGGCATCTTGAGTCAAAGTTGAAGGCCAATAGCTAGCTATGATTTGAATAGGGGTCTTGTCAATTGTTAACTGCACCTGGAGTGTTTCCTGTGCATCATACTGTTTGACCAGCCTAGAGGTGTGTATGCCTTTTATATATATTGCAACTCCACCTCCTTTTGTTTTGCTCTCCACGGTTTGGGGTCTGAATGAATGATAGGATAAGTAACCTGCTATGGCTGGGGTGCTCTCCGCAGCTTTGAACCAGGTTTCTGTGACAGCACAAATGTCATCTTCTTCCAGGGTTATGAGTGCAGTTTCATGTTTAGACTTCTAGCATTTAGCAGCATGAGCTTTAATTTACGTTTTGATGACATTTTCATGTTGGTAGTTTTGACCTCATGGCATTGCCTAAAAAAGGCACTATGGGGGGAAGCAAGATCCTTTGCCAGGAGTCTGAAGCTCAAGGGGGACAGATGCAGGCCATCTCTGGCAAAGCATCATGGTTTGTTAATCATGTCATTTCAGGCTGTCAGGTATTGGATCCCCTTGGTATGACACCAGAAAGTCAATCATTTTCTGTTTGTATTGAAGCAGCATTCTGGATGACAGTACAGTGCTACTTAAGGCATACCTGCCTGGGACACATATTCAGTGAGCTTGATCATGTCTCTCTTCATATAGTCCAGGGAGGTACGTCTCAAGTCATTCACTCCAACATGGACTATGGCAGAGCCATAACAGCATCTGTTGAGAGATTTCAGTGCATTGATGATATGGTGGATTCTGGCACCCGACAAACAACTAACCTTGACTTTCTCCTTTTCTAGCCTGGTGAGATGCACATCCTTGTGTCTCACAATGGCATTTCCTATGACTAATATGTTGGGTTTATGTTTAGGCCTTAGTGACTGTAAGACAGGTGTGTGGACTATGTGTGGTGTGGTGGGCAGTGGAGTTTGCATGTGTTTATGCCTTGGAGGTCTCTTTTGTTTAGGTATGCTTCTTTTGAGGACCTCCGCATATGTAGGGGTGTATTGTGTAGGTGTGGGTGGTGTTTGAGGTGTGGTATTCATGTTGGCAACCTTCTCAGTGCCAGGTATACTGGTTTGTGGAGGAGAGAGCAATGACACTAGGTGCTTGATGTAATTGCATCTCTCTCAAATTGTGTTCCTAGGTGGTAGTAGTAGTGGGTTGCCCGTGTACATGAGGCAGTTGCTACACTCTCAGGATGCCCATATTGACCAGACTGGCAGGAGAAAATATAGGAAATTGACCATCCATATTTGTCAGAAACTTAAAGAGCTAAGAGAGTAAATGGAGAAAGGTCTACGAGTAGTACTACTAGATGATAACACAAGTGCTACTAAGGGAAAATTTGTAGCTGGAATACCTCAAAAAGGGTTAGAAGACATGTAGCTGAAGCTCTGGATGCAGCAGACCTGTATCTAGACTATGTTACTCACTTTTAAGGTTAAGAACACAGTAAAAAAAACTGACAATGAAGCACAGATTAGTCACTTATAGTCAAAGCAACAGAACTCACAGTTTGAAAAAAAAATGCAATTAAAGCAGCAATTCAGTAGAATACTGTCATCAATTTAATGAGGCTACCAACAAGCAGTAATAAATACTGCAAACTGAATGCAGTTAAACTCCTAAGCACAAGCAGCAACATGAAGTAGGAAGAGGTACAGTTTTTTTGTGTGCATACACAAAAGAGTATTTCTATTGAGAATTTAGATTAATGGAGTACATTAAGGTTACCAAAACATACCAGTATTCAATGAGATAAAACCCTACTAAAATCCTATTAACACAAATGATGTAGTTTAAAACTGCTCAGAAGCACACTGTCCCCACCAACTATTCTCATCCATCTCACAGATATGGAGATGAGCCATCCATGGTATCAACTTGTAGGTGGTTACTAGGCATGCAGTCCAGGAGATGATTAAGGAACTTATTCCAAATTCCTGTTTGAGCCAAAGTACTGTCTGGTTAAGTGACTTTCTGAAGGACATACAGTAGGTAAGTGAAGGTAGAAAGATGCAAATCTTATACCCTCCACAATGGAAGCAGTTCATTAACAGGTCAGAGCTTCAGTCTTCTATGCTAACTGCCAATGGCAAAGTCATCTTCCATCCACCCTCATTCATGCTTAACTCAGTGATCATTATTAATTCCAAATCTCCCGTCTCCCAAAACCTTCTCATAGGTTTATAACTGGATACTAGGCTAACAGCCAAGAAGGGCCATTTTAAACTTAGCCAATATATCAAGGTTAGAATCAAAACATGTATGTTGTGTTTATGAGGTGAAGACCCTGACCATTATGTAAACTGCCACTCCTCACCCCTAAACATTCCCCTTAGCTTCATGACTGCTAATCCAACTATCCCTGAAGAATCTACAAAAACTCCTGTTTGTTATCTCAGTCTTATATGTTTAGGCTTATGCATATTTACTAGACATCCAGGCTATGAGATCATTGCAAAGCCTACCCAGTATTCTTTTGGTCCCCAGAGCATCGCATGCTTAGATGACTTGCTCAGAGTAACACAGTAGACAAAGAGAGGCCAAATAAATCAAACCCTTGGCTACAGTTCCCTAAAAGTTAATAGTCTTAATCATCAATGCTAACTGGCAGGCAGCTAAATAACCAGCAGGGACTTTAACCCACAATCCTGAGATCTGGAGGCTGGTGCCTTACCCATTAAGCCACAGGATCTCAGTTTCCCCAACAAGCCCCTTTTCCTCTCCAAGCCCAGAGAAAAATCTGCCCCTGATTTGGACATTTGTTTCCCATATACACATGAAGGTAAATGTCTTACCATTACTCTCAAAGCCCCATCATGGCTACCAAACCAGCTATCACTTTTCCTTTCCTTTCCTTTCCTTTCCTTTCCTTTCCCATGCTTCTCATTACCTTCTCCCTTTCCCATCTCTGAACCCTGAGTCTTGTCTCCAGTAAGCCTTCCACTTCTAACCCTTCAGCCCCGACTTAACCTTCTTAAGCCTTTTGCTTCCTGCTTCTCCCCCTCCCTCAGCTAATTTTCTCATGACCCTTGGTGCAGTAAACAATCTGCATAGTTAGTGCCACACAGATCCCGGATTCTGCAAGCCCTGCACGGCATGCAGGACTAGTACAGGAGCTCCAGCAGGCAATATGTCTGCCATGTGATCCAGGAATAACCTGTAGGGGTGTGCACTAGCGCTCCTGCACTAGTCCTGCATGGACGCAGCCCCTGTATGCAAATCACCCCATTTGCAGGAGAAATCCATGCAAATGAGGTGAATTTGTGATCCAGGAAGCTGGAAACTGGCCGTGCAGGACTAGTGCAATCTGCAGAAATGTACTCCGCCAGTAACGCAGTACATTTCTGCAAATTACAAAACGGAGCCCTGACAGCTCCAAATAAAGGGTGGATATCATTTATAAAGCATGCCAATGGCGAACTATAAGACCATTGGCATGGAAAACACTTGCAAAAAAAAAAAAATCAATTTTTATTTTTTTTAGCCAATCTCAGCTGTTTAAGCAAAGGGCAGTGGCACTCAAATGAGATCGGTGGAAAATAAACAAAAATACCTTAAATAAGCATTCTAACCAAAACCACTATTCTGCCTTTATACTCAATGGCAGGCAAAAGACAACATGGCCACTGAATAGTGGTTGCTAAGGGGGGGAGGCTCAGTGTGTGGGACATGTAACTATGCATTAGCAGGCAATCCTATGCAAATGAGGGGAATGATAGTGAATCTCAGATTTCCTCTCCATGCTAGGCAGCTCCCAACAGTGTAAGAGCAGGAATAGCTTGGTGCAAGCCTAGGAGTTAGCTGACATCATAGGGATGTGTGTCAGGCATACTGTAAGCAGATTGGAGCCCTGTAGCTCAGGTTTGCTCCTAGCTTAGCACAGTTAAGCAAGGGGATTTGTCTGAGGCTGCTTAGCACTCTTTACATTGCCTAAGTAGGTGTTTTAAAGGAAAAAAAAGTAAACCAGGAAATAGCAGCTCTGTGCACATTTGAGCACTGTGCTTGCATGGCACACCTCTGGGCTTAAACAGGAAGGCAATGGGAAAGGAAAACAGCAGTAGGAAGGTAATCTAGGAGAACTAGCATAGCTGGTAGATAAAATGTGTCAGAATCAGCCAATTACACAGGCAGCAGACCAGACCAGCCCAGAACACCACTATAAACCATGCAAATACCTTTCCCTTTGGTTTTCCCCATACTCTACACCAACAGTGTATACAAGCGGGGAAGTTTTAACAAACAAAACAAGAAAATCATAGGGGCTGCAATAGCTATCATACAACAAAATGTGGAAGAAACTGATGGTGGTGAGGATGTGAATGCTGTCGACCAACCCACAGTGAGGACACAGAGAAGAGTGCACAGACCCAGGGTAACCTAACAGGGACTACATGAGCTGGAGATAGTGGAGCATTATAGGATGAACAGGGACCTCTTACAGCAAATTGTTGAGCTGTGCCGGCCATGCCTGACGCACAAAACTAACAGAGGGGAACCCATCCCAGTGGATACCAAGGTATGTGTAGGCCTAAGAATACTAGCTACAGGTACCTTCCAAAGGCCAGCTGGGGATATGATGTGAATCTCACAGGCATCAGCATCCAGGGTACTTCACCAGTTCCTGGATGCCATGTCAGCACATGCCGGTGAGCATGTATATTTCCCCAACACCTGTGGGGCGTTGGCCAGCAGTATGCAACCACTTCACCAAATACAAGAATACCCTGAGGTAGTGGGTGCTATAGACTGCAGGCACATATGCATCAAAGCACCACCCAATGGGTGAGCAGGGTAGGGTCTACATCAACCACAAGGGCTTCCCTTCCATCAACTGCCAGGTCATGTGTGATGCCCAGAGCATAATAATGAATGTGTGTGCTGGCTGCCCTGGAAGCTATCATGATTCCCACATATGGCATCTGACGCAGCTGTACTAGAGATTTGCCAATGGGGACATCCCTTATGGTCACCTAGTGGGGGATGCTGGTTATGTACTGGAGCCGTGGCAGATGATACCCATCAGAAATGCACACACACCCAAACAAGAACTCCATAATGAGGCACACGCACAGACCAGAATTATAATAGAGCGTGTGTTTGGGATGCTCAAGTCACGGTTCCGGTGCCTGGACACATGCGGTGGAACCTTGCAGTACTCACCAGCTACATGTACCCAAATTGTCATTGTATGTGTCATGCTACACAATATGATCCTGCAGGAACAGCTGCAGCAGGAACAGCACGGGGCAGGGCCACACAGCCCCCCATTATTGCCAAGGCCTGCACAGGCATAGAGTGACTCGGAGGAGGAGCAACCCGAGCCTGCCCCAGTAGGCAGAAGGAGGCATGTCCAGTTTGCCCTGGCCTTGGCAAAGAGGCAACGCATAACACATACACTGACACAGAAGGGAACCAAGGAATGACACCTTTCTCTGCCTCGCACATACAGTAAAAGGGATGCCAAACATGACACTACCTGTGCTCAACCATGTGTAGGGAGTGTACTATGCGCATCCGACATAGGCAGCCCTGCAGCACCACCCTCAATACAAGGAAACCCACAAGGTAAGTCACTCAACCTACCAATTGCCAAATGGAGTAGAATGTGCTGTTTCCTGTATCTATGGCATGGATGTGTGCATGCAAGGGAATTGGGTGGCTGAATGGTATGCCAGCAGATAGTAGACACTTATAGTAGCATCATGAGATCTATAACAAATACTGGTGTCACCATAGTAGCCAATACTACACAGGGCGACAAAACCCACTGCAGGAAATGTGCTGGGCCACATGTGTGTCCATATGACTCACACATGCCAGTCAGGGAGGTTCACATACCCAATAACAGTCTCAGCCAGGAGAGGTGTAGACAAACACAAACAAAGACTGTGCTATGGCCTCTGAATGATGCCTATGGGTAACCTCCCTCCCAGGCCTACACAGACAAACTACAGCAGGTCAGGCAGTGGGATGTTAGTTCTGAAAGGTAGGAAGTCAGAAACTAATATGTAGGTCAATCAAAGCTAAGGCCTGTATTACACTGATATGCCTCTAGTCAGTATGATAGGTTAGAATACAGAATTAAATGGAGTACCTCACATACCGGTACAGTCATAGCAAATGTGTACAAGTGTCAGGTATGTCCCCCCATCCTATGAAGAAATGTAGAAACAGTCAGCTGTGCCCCCTCATCTCATCCTGTGTAGAAATGTAGTAACAGTCAGGTGTGGCCCCCAAGCCTGTGTAGAAATGTAGAAACAGTCAGGTGTACCCCCCCAATCCTGTGTAGAATTTTAGAAATAGTCAGGTGTGGCCCCTCAATCCTGTGTAGGAATGTAGAAACAGTCAGGAGTGATCCCCCCAACCCAACTTAGAAATGTAGTAACAGTCAGGTGTGCCCCTCCAAACCTATTTAGAAATGTAGTAACGGTCTGGTGTGCCCCCCCAAACTGATGTACACACGTCATAAATGTCAGATGTGCCCCCCCCACAACCCTATGTAGAAATGTACTAACATTTATGTGTAGGTATAATAACAGTGGAGCACAGATTCCCAGAGGTGGCCAAGGTAGCAAGATAGGTTGTAGAACTTGCACAATATGCAGGTATGTGTGTGTTGGGTAGGCGTGTGTTTCATATTCTGTGAGAGTGGTCAGTATGTATGCATGTCGAGGTAAGACCTGGTGGCCATTGCCCACTACTGCTGATGACAGGGATAAGTCCTCACAATTGCAGTGCCAAAGACAATTCCCACCAGTATAATGCATGCTAGCAGTAAGCCATTGTAAATGTATGGTGGTAATATGTGTCACCATCTGAAAGACTGACATAGCATGGCTGTTGAGCTTGATATACAAGCAGTATACAGGGAAAGTACCCCAGACATACAGTATATATTTTGTCACTGTGAAATGGAGACACCCTTGGAACTGTACATACAGGCATGCATCACATTATCTGGTCCTGTTGTAGGGGATACTGGTGTTGTCTGCCCGAACACGTGCAGATCACAAAGGAGATACGACTGATGTATTGGAAAACAGCTGATCTACCTGCACATGCCAGCATAACTGGAATGTCCCATACATATCTGTGTGTCAGATGTAAGTAGTGTCCATAGCAGACATGCACCTAGCTCACGCAAACAGGACCCACAGGTACCTCTCTGGTCATATCCCTAAAGTGGGGAATGGGTACAATATGACCCTACCTGTATATGGCAATAGCAAAGTAATGCAGCATGCAGTGCAGGTGTCCCATGCAGGTGTGTCCCTAGCCACAGGTAGCACACTGCCAGCATCCACACCACCTGATCAAGACTGATAGAAGGTATTGGCATGAACACCTAGCACACCTACCCTGTCACTCCAGGGGAATATACTGTATGGTGGTCTGAGACTGTAGGACTGACAGAATGCTATGGCCTGCCAGATCTGGCTGGCAGCAACACCTAATGGCGCACAGGCCTCTGCCAAAGGCCTGTGTCTCACATGTACTGCCAATGTATGTTATGTCATGGACACCCAAATAACAACATAACACACTCCACATAGGGGTAATGTCCTGACTCATGGCCCCTGCTTCTGGGTAACCTGTGCGAATCTGTACAGCTGTGAGGTATTGCCACAGCAAGATAAGGCCATACTGTCATGTCAATGGATGTGCACGTATGGGATCCTCTGCCAGCACTGTACCAAGGTGCTTAACTGGATACAGAGACACAGCAGCAAGTGTCTGCAGCTCCCCCTCCAGAATGGCATAACTTGCCATGAATATGTAGGCATCTGCCCACAATACAGGAGACAGCTGCAGTCACCCTTATCCCCCAAGACATCACTGTGACTAAGAATGTCCACCTGACAGTACATGAGGACAGAAAAAATTACAGTGTATAACAGTACACATATCTGAATATCTCTGCTAACAGCAGTACCATGCAGCTGAAGCAGCACATACACAATCAACTACAGTACCACTATCCCCTGCACAGTTTGTCCCCATATTGACAAATGATCGACGGATGCCCTGCAGAAACAGTTTGCTATCTGTAGGTGTACAACACAAAGGTCTGCACTGGAGTACAAACTACCTGGAATCGATCCACACATTCAATACAGTAGGGCATACTGGGCATGCTCACACACTTAGAGAAATGAAGGCAATGTCAGACAACAACATATTGAAAGGTCATACTGGGCAGGCTCACACACTATAAAGCCCATGTCTGCAAACAAGAGTGGACCATACATATCTGGCAGTTGCAGATGTTAGTGCATACACTCCTCAGTAGGCACTAGTCATGTTTTGCACAGACAATGGATAGGAATGCAGACATATATCCAAGGACAACACACTATAATAAGCCAAAATTAGATGTACATAGATGTGTGGAAGAGAGTGATTATGACAAAGAGCCATCCATTATGATGCCTGTCCCACCCAGCACACAGCCAAATGGCTACAACCACATGAGGTGTAAATGTCACTCACTGTAGACATTAGCCACCGGTATCCATCAGCATTACAGACTATGTAGTGCAAGTGCTAGCTGTACAAGGCAGTAGTCATCTAGCAGCTGCATACACGTACCTGAGGAATATAACCCTGTGTGTGCCCCCATGTGGTGTGTCAACCTCTAGATGAATGGGTTATGGCCCATGCACACACACTGCCCTCCCCATAGCTCTACTATGACAAGCCTGCTGAGGTCATCCACTTTCAATTAGACCTTTGGAAAAGATGTAGCCCAGTAATCTCCGTGGTGCATCATATAACTGCGTACTGCTGTAGTGTGATAAACTAGTTTGGTAGGAGTTCTAATCCCAGACATGGCAACTGTGTGTGTGTGTCTGTGTAGAGAGCAATGCTTTTTTGGCTAGTCACACTCATTACAATTCAAATGCCCTCCTTTGGCAAGACTGCTGATGTCATTCACTGTGAAATACACCTTTGGGAAAGGTGTAGCCCAGTAGTCCCATAACTGTGTACCACTGTAGTGTGATAAACTAGTTAGGTAGGAGTTTTTATGGCAACTGTGTCTGTCTCTGTCTGAGTAGAGAGCAATGCTTTTTAGACTACTTATGCTCACTACAATTCAAATGCCATACTTTGGCAATCCTGCTGATGTCATTCACTGTGAAATACATCTTTGGGAAAGGTGTAGCCTAGTAATCTCTGTGGCGCATCCTATAACAGCGTAATGCTGTAGTGTGAAATAGAGCTCTGGTAGGGGTTCTATTCCCACACATGGCAGGTGTGGATGTTTGTGTGTGTGTTTCTATGCCTGTGTAGGGAGCAATGCTTCTTAGGCTAGTCACACTCACTTCAATTCAAATGCCCTACCTTAGCAATCCTGCTGATGTCATTCACTGTGAAATAAAGGAGTACTTCAGTAATCTTAGTGGCGCATCCTATAACAGCGTAATGATGTAGTGTGATATAGAACTCTGGTAGGGGTTCTATTCCCACACATGGCAGATTTGTGTGTGTTTCTATGTCTGTGTAGGGAGCAATGCTTTTTAGGCTAGTCACACTCACTACAATTCAAATGCCCTACTTTGGCAATCCTGCTGATGTCATTCACAGTGAAATACACCTTTGGGAAAGGTGTAGTCCAGTAATCTCTGTGGTGCGTCCTATGACAGCATAATGCTGTAGTGTGATATAGACCTCTGGTAGGGGTTCTAATCCCACACATGGCAGGTGTGGATGTTTGTGTGTGTGTTTCTTTGTCTGTGTAGGGAGCAATGCATTTTGGGCTAGTCACTCTCACAATTCAAATGCCCTATCATGGCAATCCTGCTGATGTCATTCACTGTGAAATACACCTTTGAGAAAGGTGTAGCCCAGCAATCTCTGTGGCACGTCCTATGACAGTGTAATGCTGTAGTGTGATATAGACCTCTGGTAGAGGTTCTAATCCCACACATGGGAGGTGTGGATGTTTGTGTGTGTGTTTCTATGTCTGTGTAGGGAGCAATGCTTTTTAGGCTAGTCACACTCACTACAATTCAAATGCCCTACTTTAGCAATCCTGCTGATGTCATTCACTGTGAAATGCAACTTTGGGGAAAGAGTACTCCAGTAATCTCCATGGTGCATTCTATAACTGCTTAGTGCTGTAGTGTAATAAATAAATAATAGGTAGGAGTTCTAATCCCAGACATGAGAGGTGTGTTTCTGTGTGTGTGTGTGTCTGTGTTTGTCATTCGTATGCTGTGTGAAGGTGACTGTGAGTGTGTAATAACTGGGCTCATTGTGTAGCGGGTTTTGCAAATTTCTTATATGGTGGCCCTAGTATATGTCACAGTATCCACCATACAGGGATAACAGATGTGAAATAGCCAAGAGGCTAGGATGCAAATCCATACCCCTATATGTGACATCAAGGCCAGGTGAACAAAGTTAGCAACCCATGTATTACCCAGAGAACATTCTCAACCCATGTCTCATACACACACACACACACACACACACACACACACACACACACACACACACACACACACACACACACACTTGCCTAGGCAACAACCACTATGTTGGTAGTACCCTGCACAGTGCCCACTGACAGTAACCATGGTGTGATTGCAGTAGGCTACAGAGGGCATGACACCCTGTCCATCAGTCCAATAGGCACATACATGCAGACAGTGCACCTTCCTTATGTTCCCCACTGGACACCTGCAACACCTGTGGTGCCATCAAATGTGACCCCCAAAGGACATAGCATGCCTGAAACACATGCCATGTATGGGCAGATGCCACTGACACCAGAAATAACTGTATCATACTATCAATGTAGGTGCAGGGTGAACCTGCTGTCCATTAACAGTTCCTGCCACATGAGGCCAGGACTGGCACATCTGATGACAATCTGTGTACATAACATGGGCCAGACACCCCAGGTACAGTTCTATATGTCACTGTACATGCATGTGGGAGGTGTGCACATCCCAGACACTATCCATGTCATGGACTAAGTAACACACACATGGCAAGCAATGCACAGCAATGGCCACACTCAATAGTTACCCAGGTGATTGGATGTTGAATACAATACCCACCTGTTTGGGCAAATCCAGATACTACACCCCTGAGCCACACTGCAGACCATTGTCATGTGGCCTGATGCCAAGGAATATCTGTCACCTAGCCTTGTATAGCCGTCTGGCACAGTCGACCACTACACACCCATGAAGCAATGCACCCATGCATGTCAGTACTGGTACCCTGTGTCTGTGTGTATGGTGTATGATGCCTATGACCACAGTCACACTCACTACAACCCCCATTGACATACTGAAGCATGCTGTCTGATGTCAGACACCTCCACATACCCTTTGCCTATATAACTGCCGTATAACCCCTGTGTTGTGTGTGATATCTGCACAGTACAGTGTTTTGGCAATCTAACTAGTGATGAATTGTATTCCTGACCCTGCAAAGTGTGTCAATGTGTATGGGTCCCTGTGAGAGTGTGGCTGTGTTGATACTTACACCTGTTCATGCGGGCAGGCACGTGTACTACACCGATCGTATCACTACCATATCACTGTTGCAGATGTCACTCACCATCACATATATGTTTAGAGGACTTCTCAACATGTTACCTATGTTGCGCATCCAATAACTGCATAGATATGTGATAGCAATACATAGTCAGTCGGGGTTTGATACCCTGTACTGGTAGGTATGTAACACAAACATGGTTACATTTTACTCTCCCATCCCTCACTTACTTATCTTTGCCTCTGTCTGCCTCTCTCGCTCCCTCTCTGGTGGATGTGGAAACTTACACCTGCTTTGCTTAGGCAGCAGCATGTGAATTGTAAGTGATGCTCATGATCAGCTGATGGCCTCTGCATGAATTGCAGCCCTCTTCTAGCTGATTGCATGTGGAACAGCCATGGTAACATTCCCATAGCCAATTGCATAGAAATACACTCCAATATCTAGGAACATCATGTTGGTGTTGGGCCTTTTCATTCAGTGTGAGTAGGAACTAGATCAGTTGTTTGGCAGACAGCATCACAGATGGATTGGGGATTTACCTCTAACAACATACACTGTGGAAACAGGCCAACACACAGGAGGGGGATGTGCCTGATTCGACTACAGACTGTAAGTGCTGCTATACTGCATTTGGGGTGATGTTGGTTTAACAGGGTTTGTGTGCATATGGCTGTCCTACATGGTTTAATACCTGTCATGTTAGTGCTATGTTTATGAGGAAACCCCCATCTGTAGGGTCATCTGCAGACTGGGCAGTGTGTGGTGCCTTTTGTTTCTTGTGTTACCCACAGAGCACCTATCTGTGAACTGCAGAAGGTAGTGTGAGGACTGCAGTCAGTAGATGGTGACAGCCATGAGAGTTACTGACTTCACATCCCTCATAGGATATATGTTGCAACAAACCCTGTTACAACAGTAAATGTATGAGGTTATCACAGCAACATGTCAATATTGGCCCTGTGTTTGTGCCTCCAGCCACAGCTCTGTCAACCTTTGTACATATGTCATGCAGTAAGAGGTGCATATATGCTGTACACCATATTTATTGACATCATATCTGATAACAAGCCAGGGAGATATCAGACTGCTACACTTTATATATAGCAAGGGTTATATTTGATGACATAACCTGGACAGTCTATGGCTGTGTGTACAGTACTGAGGTCTGTGTACTTATGTTGATTATTAACAGTGTGTGTATTGTTAATATGTACCTTGGCCTGTGTACAGTATGTGGTAGATGTAATTGTTCTTTGTCCTGTTCTATCTGATGTTACATGCTGCTCCACTGTATGTTACCCTATTGGCTTACATGTGTGTAGGGCCAAACACACACATGTCCCATGCCACAGACAGGCATTGGACCACACTGTGTAGTGGCCAAGTATATGTAGGGTTAGTGTGTGAGTGGCACATATGAGGGTGATGTTGAACAGATAGTCCATATACTGCAATATTACGCTAACTTACCATATGTGGCTGTGGCTGTGTTCACATTGGTTGTGGTCATGTACTTTATTTTTATTTTATTTATTTTACATTTGTTGACCGGGCTAGTCTAGCTGGAGATATTTCCATTTTCAGTAGAGGCCCGGGGAGAAAAGCTCCACATACTTAATAATAATATAGAAAAAACAAAGCAATAAGAGGCAATGCCACATACATTAGGAAGGAATTAACGTAACATTGTACAGTAAACCATCGGGATAAAAATGTGGAAGATAACATTTACATAACATTTGTTGGCAGAGTAGTAATGTAAAGGAAGAGAGAGAAGTGAGGTTACAGGCTAATAGTAGAGTATTAGTCAGGGTTACAGCAAGGCATAACCATTGAAGTTTTAGGTGATTTTTAAGATTAAGTTTGAAGAGGGGAAAGGAGGAAATAGAGGTTAGGTTGGGTGGCAGCATGTTCCATTGCTTACCTGTGGTGGTGGAGAACAAGGAGTCACCAGCCAAGTTGTTAGATTTGGGTATATAAGCTAGGAGTTTATTAGAGGAGCGTAGGGAATGAAGATTATTATAGGGTGTTATAAGTTTGTTTAGTGTAGGTGTGTTGTTAGGTAGGTAGAAGATTTTGTGAGCAGTTGCTAGTTTAGAGAGTAGCAGAGCATTTTGCAGTTCAAGCCAGTCCAGCTGATGTAGGTTAATGCAGTGATGGGTTCTATAGGGCTTACCAGTTACAAACCTTGCAATACTGTTGTAGGCTTTGGTAAGTTTGTTGAGATTGTTTTGCTTTAAATTGGTGTAAATGGGAGAAGCATAGAGGAGGGTAGAGAGTAAATGAGAGTGGGCAATGGTAGTTCTTGCTTTTGGGGTGAGGAAGGGTCTTATCCTATACAAGGAGCCTAATTTTCTGTTAACGGACTTAATGGTGTTATTAATATGATTGTCAAAAGTGAGTTTATTGTCTATTGTAACTCCTAATAACTTACAGGTCAGTTCAGGTGATATAAGGGTTCCATTACTAGCTAGGATGGAGAAGTGTATGGGAGGGGTCTTGTTGTTAGGAGTAATCAGAAGTAATTTGTTTTTTTTTGGCATTCAAGAGTAAGCACCGGTTTTGGAACCATGTTTCTACTATGGAGAAGACAGTTTGGCTTAGAGATTTCAGCTCAGGGAGAGATTTTGCAGAACAGATGATAGTAGAATCATCAGCATACTGTATGCAGGTGGATTGAGGAATAGCTACATGAAGATCATTTATGAACAGAGAGAAGAGAAGGGGTCCTAGAATAGAGCCTTGAGGAACTCCTAGTAAAACAGGGAGATATGAAGACAAGTGATTTTGCCACAAAACAGCTTGTTTTCGGTTGCTGAGGTAAGACTTGAACCAAAGGATAGAATTAGAATCCAGAGAGAGGGATTGTAGGGTATTTATAAGTAGGGAGTGATTGACCATGTCAAAGGCTTTTGACAGGTCAATGAAGAGTGCAGATGAGAGGTAGTTATTGTTCCGGTTGGTGTTAATAGTATTGTTGAAAGATAGAAGGGCAGTGGTGGTGCTGTGAAAGGGTCTAAAGCCATGTTGGCAGCTGGCCAGGATGTTATATTTAGTTAGGTAGTGACATACATCTGTACAGTGACACAGGTGTCAGTTACTCTGTGCTGTGACATGCCTGTAGAGCCTGCTTTATATGCAGGTACATCTGTATTCCTCCATAGGAAATGTTGGCCAGTGTTGAACCAGTCTGCCTGTAGCCTGCACAGTGCTTTGTTACATGCCTAGCAGCTTAGTGTACTTACCCAGTGAGATGTCATGTCCAGATACTTTCCAGATGTATTGCTGCTGGGCCACCATAACAGTCATGTATGTCAGACAAAGCAGTGGGATGCTGTACAGATGTATGTCACTAACTAGTGTTCAGTATGTGGCCATGGCACTTCTGTACCAGTGGTTATTATGTCAGGACAAACAGGGGTGTGTGAATCCATAACCTATGGGGGAAAATGTATACCAGTAGTTACGTGATATACACAGCTTCATGGCTGTTAACATCCACATTGTCAAGCTTGGTCCACATGTCTTGCACTAAAGGGTTCTGTGTATACCTTTGGACTGTCAAGAGTGTGTCAGACTGTTCACATATATTGGCCATATCTATGCTGTAGTCCACAGGAGCATTACTGCGCTAGCAGTGGTACTGTAATATGATGCCCTTAGGATGTCTGTCAGTAGCCAGTGGCATACATGTTAAAAGCAGATGTGACCTCCCACACACAACATGTCTGTGAAGACAATCCCTATTACAGTAGAAATAGTCTACAAATATACCTGTAATACATATGTGCCATTCCCTTGCACTAGGAGGTTGGGGCTATTGGGGCTGAGGTAGGGCTCTACTCCATGTTCAGGACATATGGTGAACAAATATGTATATATAATTATCCATATATCTATATAGATATATACACAAATACATATTGACATACATAGATTGATAGGTATATGTATATGTGTGTATATATATATATATATATATATATATATATATATATAAAACACACAGATATATACATATACAGAGCAATTTATGTCTACACATCTACAGATAGATATACATATGCACATATACATTGGATATCTACATATATATTGACAGTAATAGGTATATCAGAATAGATATGTATGCACATATAGTTATAAATATGTACATATATACCAATATAACTAGGCATATCTGTACACATAGGATGTGCATACATATATAGCTATATATACATATATCTATATATATATATATATATATATCTATATATATATATATATATATTTACATATATCTCTATATACATATATGTGTGTGTGTATGTGTGTGTGTGTGTGTGTGTGTGTATATATATATATATATATATATATATATATATATGTGTGTGTGTGTGTGTACATATGAAGAAATGTACACATGGCCATATATACGTTGCACTATACAGATATGTATACAGACATATATATGAGTATACATGTATATGTACATGTAGACATATCTCAACCTATTATATGTGTATAACCATATTCCTGTCATGTGTAAACCTCACAGTTGTGTATACCCTCCCAGATGTATCTCACAGTATGTATCTGCTATGTGTACATTATGATAAAACAACATATGCGATGCAACAGTCATATTAATAACAAGAACTCCACAATTTTGGAAGTAAAGGCAATTGTTCAATACTACTCAATAAGTGTATTGACAGCTATATTGGTAAAACAACAGCTGTCTTCACAGTGGTCATTGTGTAGTATTTAAGTGTTGTGACTGCAGTGTACAGGGTCTTGGGTTCAAGACCTGCAAGGGCTGTTCATTTTGTTGCTGGGCAGAACAACAGCTGTCGGATACAGAGTGGTTAAGGCAGTTTTGAGCAGCTTTAAATAGGTTTGCGCAGGTTTGCATGAAGCTAAGTGGTGCTAAGCTACGGGTAAACATATGGGCACTTACACAGTGTAGGCTTCGCTTATCAGCACACAAAGCAGCTTAGCTTTTATATTGGAGTAATGTTGATACCTGCTAAGCATGGCTTAGCTCTGGTAACCAGGTCATACCACCCAGCCTGATAGCATAGCAGGGTAATGACATCTGTAATAAGTGTATGTAATGTCATGTACAATACATGTGCCTATGTGCTGTCATTACAGTAGCAAGGGCTGTGAGTGCCATGTGTGAGACACAGACATATATGAGGCCTGTACAGCACTGTTATCCATGTGAATGTGTTACATACAGGGGTAGTAGCCCAGGGTACGTGCTGTCACTACTAATGTTGACAGTACTAACCAAGGCAAGAGCAGAGTGCTAAATGTAGTACTGACAACAGGCACACCTGCAGGCATAGCTGGACACTGAGGCCTCCATGTTTTATCCCTGGTGTGTGAGCTGTGTCACAGTATATACCCTTTACTGGCTAATGATCTGACATGTGGAATGTAACTGTAGACTACCGTCTGTACAGCACATTTTAGTGAGGACTTTTGACATGCAGTTATGGCATACATATTGTTGTCAAAGTCTATCTGTCAACACACTCATCCTACTGCATAAATACTTGCCTAGCCGATGACTGTCAGTCCCTGTACAGATGTGCAGATGGCAGGTATCCAGCTGGTATATGTACAGGCAACCTAAGCTTGATTGACACTGATAAGTCTGCCCAGCTCTGTAAGAACTGGCACGTATAGGAGATATCACCCTGTACGCATCACGTGCCACAGGTACCTCCACTACACTACCACAGTCAACAGATCATGACACTAACCATGTGTTGTAATGCATGTTGCATACATGTCAACTTGATCACTTCAGTGGCCATGTGCAGCAGGCACCTGAAGGATTGGCTGATGCATGTCATTCTCACCCTGAGGGTCACCACAGTAGTGTCAGGTGGCAGGATACCACTGTACACACAACCCCTACACATCCCATCTCTCATTGGACAATAGCTAGGTACACAGCTATGACCACCTGCAGCAATGCATCCCTGTACTGACGCATGTGTACGTGTGCATGACTGAGCATAGCAGTGTCTATGTGTTAGCACACCTGCACTTGGGAATTCCATGAGGGCCTTCACAACTAATGCAACACCGATTGCCATAGTCAGTTGTGACTGCTGCTGTATGGGACATTACATATACCCTGTTACACACCTCCCCATACCAGCTAATGAGCTTTGCAGTACTATTACAACAGTGTTGTACAAATGGGTTGATAGGCATGGGATACCCATTGTGTTCTGACATGTGTGTGCAGTTGTGTACATCCGTATATCTGCAGGGTACAGCATTCCAAGGCCACAAGCTCTTATTACAATACCTATTGCCACACAGTAGTACAGATAGTGTTTTTGCTGCCCATAGGTGAGGCATGACAATGCAACACCCTACTATGTGTGTGGCATGTGCATTAGATGCATATCCCTGTAGTACCACTGTTGGGATACACTATGGGTTGCCTCACAGTCACAGCCAATGTGTGATGGTGGGTATGGCAGAGTGTCATCATCGGTTTCAGGGAGTACAATATCCATTGGGGGATGTGGGTGCTCTGTACACTGTCATTACACCAAGGTACACCTGGTATATGTCCCATGTACCACGTTATGGTTACCACTGTCACCATCAACCATACAGGTAACTGATACCACAATCCAGGCCAGTTCTGCATGTGCTGTGTGAAGCCTACCTGTAACACATTAGACACACAGTCAAGTTAGTTAGCAGAGATAGGCCCTGGTATTTTGGATGTGTATCTGCCTATGTGTATGTTAATGTGTATATGAAGATATGTCACAATACGTATTGTCTATATACACCCATTACATCACCCATTAGCATACTGTACATATCTGGGGATGTCCTGCATGTAACATGTAACCAGGCAGACACCTCACCCTAAACGGTGTGTGGTGTGAGAAATGTAAGCCACACACATCAGTATCACTACATAGCTAGGTAGGAGTCTAGTCACAGTGTTACCAAGTAACAGTGTGCGTCTATGTGGGTGGGTCTACATCAGGTTGCAGGGTATACAAACCTCAGCGGGTCACCTGTCCATGTGGCACAGGCAATAATCATTTTATAATAACCTGTGACATGTATTCAACTGTACCCCAGATATGTGACAGCCATGGTGTAACCACAGTACCATACCCCATTGTGGAATATGACTGCAGACCACATCCTTGTGCTGACACATGTACACATACAACACAAAGGGATAACATTATACAGACCACAATCAACCAGTGTTACTAACAGCTATAATGCATCATTGC
Source organism: Protopterus annectens (assembly GCF_019279795.1). Classification (NCBI taxonomy): domain Eukaryota; kingdom Metazoa; phylum Chordata; order Ceratodontiformes; family Protopteridae; genus Protopterus; species Protopterus annectens. The sequence continues at coordinate 1,122,259,714 of NC_056732.1, read as the reverse complement.
TGGATGGCTACACTGCCTGCTATATATGATTTACACTTTACTCCTTACAACATGTTACACTGCAGTACTGTGGTACACTGTAGTACAGTCACTGTGTGCATCAGCACCATATTACCCTGTCCCTGCATCAATGGTATGATGACAGGGATGTGGCACGGGTATCATCATATGCATAGAGCATCCTTCTGCTGACACATGTACACCTACAACCCAAATGGATAACATTATAGAGACCACAATCAACCAGTGTTACTAACAGCTAAAATGCATCATTGCTGGAAGGCTACACTACCTGCCATATATACATTACACTTTACTCCTTACAACATGTTACACTGCAGTACTCTGGTACACTATAGTACAGTCACCATGTGCATCAGATCCATATTAGCCTGTCTCTGCATTGATGGTATGGATGACAGGGATGTGGCACAGGTATCATCATATGCACAGGGTGTGATGTTGGTTTGCCAGAGGCCGAGGGTTGGCCATACATCTGACACCATGTGTGTGGGTGAGGGGTGTACTGCGGTGAGCTGGGCATGGTGCTGTGGTTTTTGTAGTTATAGGATTGCCCTAGGTGTGTTTGTATAGTGTGTGGGTATGCATGCAAACAGTTGTGCCATTTGGCTGCCCTACACAGGTGTTTATGGACAGGTGCAGACCATACCTGACAGGGTGTGCAGTTCACTGCCTCCAGTCACAGACATGTGGACTGTGCCTGCCAGGAGCTTCATGGGCACATCCAGGTACAGGCCCTGATGTGCTACTCTCACCTGCTGATGACAAATGTCCGCTGGTACCAGGCCCCTCCTGGGACTGGTCAGGACCACATGCACATGGCCTGCTGTGGTGAGGTGTGGACAGCACCCCCCCAGCACTGCAGGGGCTGGTACTGCCACTATGGGAACCCCTTGTTGTCCTAGCACATCCACGTTGACTGCCAGCTGTTGGTGTTGCTGACCTACATCCACGTGGCCATCACTGCACCCCTGCCACACAATCAAGCACGGACACACCATGACTTATGAGGGCCATCATCTCACCATGTCATCTATCCATGAGCTCGATATAAGCACGGATGGCACGAGACAGCTCCTGGATGTTGTCACTTACAGATGTGAGAGCAGCCCTCTGCATCCTCAGGCCCTGTGTGGTGTAACATTCCATATGTGCCTGGGCTACCATGACAGCTTGAACCATGCACCCACTGGTACCAGCTATGCTGCCTCTGCCATGAGCATGATGTCCAGAGGCCCTACCACAAGCACCCTGTGACATCTGCCTATGGGGTGCCCTGCTGGACATCTGGCTAAGTCTCCTGTGACCAGACATAGTAGACATGGTTACCACACTTTCCTGTGCACTGCCACCAAACACCAGCTGTCCCTCTGCTATGGCCCCTGGTATTGGGGTATGTATAGGCAATGAAACTGTATGTGGAGTTGGGGTGGCTAAAAGGGGGATGCCAAATGATGGTGCAGTGTCAGCCCCTGACAACACCACCTGTGCCTGAACAGTGCTATCATCATCTTTGGTGTTTGTATGGACACCGCATCAGATTGCATGCAGGAGGGACCCTGACCCACCTTGCCACCTGTGGTTAAAAACAATAAACGTACTTTAAAAACTGTACAGCATTGCCTAACAGTATATACACACACACACACACACACACACACACACACACACACACACACACACACACACACACACACCTCCATAATACCTACCTGTCCATGGCATTACAGACAGTCCCACGTATATATCCATGTGGCACCCCATCCTGCTTCATACTTGTTAACATACACACATTGATAACACTCATTAAAATATCAGTCCTCTAAATGCCTACACAAGCAGTCACAACACAAGAACTGTTGCTATATTACCTCTCTGACCTGCGTGTAGTTGTTTTAGATGGCCTCACTTTTTTCATTCTATATTCACCCTGTGTATGTCCAGACATCATGAGCATGGCCCATATATGTGTGGGCTACTATGTTCGATTCATAATATCATGCACTGGTGTGGCACGTGTATGTAATGCTCAGTACATGCCAGATATGATGCTCATTCAGTCTATCATGTGACAACTGTAATATTTGTATACATTCCCTGGTGTTGACTAGTACTTCCCCAATGCATCTGTAGTGCTGCATATGTGGGCTGTAGGTGACCTTGATGTGCTACTTTCACCTGCTGATGAAAAATGTCTGCTGGTACCATGCCCCTCCTGGGACTGGCCAGGACCATGTGCATGTGGCCTGCTGTGGTGTGGTGTGAACAGCACCCCCGCACTGCCGGGGCTGGTATTGCCACCATGGGAGCCCCCTTGTTGTCCTAGCACGTCCATGTTGACTGGCAGCTGTTTGTGTTGCTGGCCTACGTTCAAGTGGCCATTGCCACACCCCCACCACACATTCAAGCACGGACACACCATGGCTGATGAGGGCCATCATCTCACCATGCCTTCTATCCATGGGCTCGGTATAAGCACGGATGGTACCAGATACTTCACAGATGTTGTCACTTACAGATGTGAGAGCAGCCCTCTGCAGCCTCAGGCCCTGTCTGGTGTAATGTTCCATACTTGCCTGCGCCGCCATGACAGTTTGAAACATGCGCCTGCTGGTACCACCTATGTTACCTCTGCCAGGAGCATGATGTCTAGCGGTCCTACCACAAGCACCCTGAGACATCTGCCTATGTGGTGCTCTGCCGGACATCTGGCTATGCCTGCTGTGACCTGACACAGTAGGCATGGTTACTACCCTTTCCTGTGCACTGCTACCAAACTCCAGCTATCCCTCTGCTATGGCCACTGGTGATGGGGTATGTATAGGCACTGAAACTATGTGCAGGGTTGGAGTGGCTAAAAGGGGGATGTCAAATGATGGCATAGTGTCAGCCCCTGACAACCTCATCTGTGCCTCAAATGTACTCTCATCATCTTCAGTGTCTGTATGGACACCAACATTAGATTGCATGCAGGAAGGTCCCTGACCCACCTCACCACCTGTGGGGGAAAACAGTAAACACACTTTAAAACCTGTACAGCATTGCCTAACAGTACACACACACACACACACACACACACACACACACACACACACACACACACACACACACACACACACACATACATCTCCATAATACATACCTGTCCATGGCTTTACAGACAGTCCCACATATATGTCGATGTAGTACCCCATCCTGCATTACACTTGTTAACATACACACATTGATACCACTCATTAACATATCAGTCCTCTAAATGTCTACACAAGCAGTCACAACACAAGAACTGTTACTACATCAGCTGCCTGACCTGTGTGTAGTGGATGTAGATGGCCTCACTGCTGTCATTCAGTATTTACCCTGTGTATGTCCAAACATCATGAATATGGCCCCTATATGTGTGGGCTACTATGTTCTACCCATAATATCACGCACTGGTGTGTCATGCATATGTAATGCTCAGAACATGCCAGATATGCTGCTCATTCAGCCTATCATGTGACAACTGTAATATATGGATACACTCCCTGGTGTTGACTAGTACTTCCCCAATGCATCTGCAATGCTGCATACGTGGGTTGTAGGTGACTTCTCTGCTGAATGCGATATTAAGGGTGTACCTGGTGTTTACCTTCCCTCTCAATGCCCGATCCATGTTACAAACCATATTATACTGTCAGATGTCCTGTGATTACACACATGACATGTATTCCTGGTGTGTAATGTGGCAGTCCATGTACATGTACTGCATGATCCCAGAGGGAGGTACTGCTGTATGAACACCCTACAATCACACATTTGCATATATGGCCAGCCACACAAACATACACATGTACACAAGCATCCTACATGCATTAACCTCCCTCCCCTTCACCAGAGTGACCCTACAGACAAACTAACTACCCACCAGGATTCACACTCACACATACAGGTGAGGTTGTACAATGATAGTACACACAGTCCTCCTATTACCCCTCTGTCAACATGCATAACATATGGTACCCGACAGCATGCAGTGCAGCAATAGTCAATCCATGCTAGCAACAGTATACATGTGTGTGATACATGTGCTGTGTCACTAGGTGAAGCCCCTTTCCCTGGATACCATTGCGCCCATGAACATGGTATTTCTGTGCACCTGTTCTGCACCTTGCCATGTACTGTGCACCACACCTCACAGGTGTACATACCATTGCTGAATGTGTTGGTTATGTCAGCTTTAATGCTCATAGCACCTACGTTTTCCAGCAACACATACCTGGTATGATAAGTGGACAGATGTCATTTGTGAATGCCTGATGTCTGATGCACAGCTCTCAACATCAGCAGACCATGTATGACCAAACCAATACTCTTACACTGACAACCATCAGAGCATACCATGGCTATGGGGGATGTACACACCCTTATTGATATGATGCACCCATCCTTGATCTGCCATGGGAACACATCACCGCATATCTTAGCAGTACATGAGCCTGATATTTGACATATGTCCTGTACTTTCACATGCAGTGTCTACGGAATGTGTTAGGTGTGTGGATGCTGACCACGATGCATACACACTGTGTGGGCATATGTGTGCACACCCTTATCATAACAGTTCGTCGCACCTCTTGTTGTGTGTACTACAGCAGTTACTACTCCTGGCAGGAGTATACCAATGTGGGCCATCTGCATTTGCCAGTGTATGTTCAGTCTACCCTCACAAGTCCTCCTATTCTGCATGATTGCAAGGTAGGGTTATGGCTGCCACAGGTCCTGAACCTGACTATGTGCAGATAAAGCCATTCTTAACATCCTTAGGATCCCTGCTGCAGTGCACTGGTGTGTCATGCTGACACCTCTCCCCCCTCCTTCAGACTTTTTGCAGATGCATGACAAGTAAGCTCTACACATGTGTCACTTTGCAGTGTCCCATACACTGAACACCACATGTTACAGCCTAGTCCCAGCTGATAATGTGGACCAATGTAATGCCTTATGCCATAGTGTATCTCTGCAGCAGTTGCCATTGTCCTACAGATATATACTCTGGTGTTGCACTGTATATGGGTGTTGTTCCAAACATGTCCCTACTGTAGGCCATGTCTCCCACCATTATGTTAATCCCTGTGGACACATTCTGCAATGACAGGATGTTAGTTATTATGCAGTTGTCTGACATACCCTTCCAATACCCCATCATGGTCACCCCTGTGATGCCGTGCATGTCACAGCAACAATATGTGCACATGTACAGCAAGCATTCTGGGTAGGTGTGTCAGATGAATGCATGGCATATACCATAGCCATTATATGCCCAGTGCATTGGCAATCATCTACAAAAAACATACTCACCAGTTACAGGCTGCTGCCTTGGTGGTATCCCCGAGGGACTTACATAAGAGAGAGAGAAGCAAAGTCAGTGGCCACAACTGTGGCAGTGCTACATGGTGGGTGCAGTATTACAATACATCAAGAGTACATTTCCACAATACTACCACATATGGAGATCTGTTTATCACTACTATGCAGCAACAAAATATATCTATGACTTGTCAGATATGCATGATCTACCTGTACCAATCCTGATGTATACACAACAGTGGTCTATGGATGTACCCTGTAGCCTTACCTGCATGCTGCTTGGCCAATGTGTGGGTGGCACCCACCTCCACAAAGGTGTTTGGAGGTTGGTGTGTTGCCGGATGGGCAGGTGCCATGAGGTTGGCCAGGAACTCCTCCACACACACACACACACACACACACACACAGGCTATAACTCATACCAGACTTTTCGGCCATCTAACCTGGACCGAAACACCAAAGGTGGGAGGTGTGTCCATATTCATTAAGGATATCCACACCTCCAGGCTAGTTGCTCAGCATAATGCATCTGAGGTTATCCAAGTGCAACTAACTCTTGGCAAAACTGCAATCCAAATTGTAGCTTGCAACAGATCCCCTACCATGCCCCAGTATTCCCACTCCTCTTTTCTTGACGTACTGGAAAATATTAGGGTTCAACCAAACACCATAATAATGGGCGACTTCAACTACCCCACCATTAACTGGGAAAACTACTCATGTACTAACTCCTTAGTGCAACGCTTTCTGGAATTCATAAACTCCAATGCCCTAGATCAACTTATCCACACCCTCACCAGGGGCAGCAATATCCTAGACCTAGTCATTGCCAACATGAGTGACCGGTGTTCCACAACTGAAGTCAACTCCTCGTTGGTCCGATCCAACCGTAAGCTAATCACCCTCGATATCCACATCCCACCCCCACCCCCCCCATTAAGGAAACCACAGTAAGAAATTTCTCCATAGCCAACTTCATGCTTCTTAAGATAGAAGTAGTGAACTTCATGACACCCATGCAGATGGACAATACAGTTACAACTGCTGAATCCTACACAAATGCGCTCTATAAGCACCTACATGAGTGCATGGATCATGCTATCCCAAACAGAACCAAGACGCTATCCTCCAAAAATGAAGCCAATCTGGTGGTCCCCTGCCATAAATAGACTGTACAACAGAAGGAAGAAACTGTTGCAAAAGAGAGTAAAATCCCATGAGTGGAGGAGCTCCCTGGTCAGCCTCAGTAAGAAGCTGAGATCCCTTATAAGATCCTCCAAAGCTAGCTATGAAAATAAATTTGCCACTAATTCCAAGGACAACCACAAAGCATTCTATAGCTATGTCAAGAATCTCAATGGCAACACCCAGATCTGCTCTGAGTTACAGCACAAAGGCATGAAAATTACAGAACCAACTGATATTGCCAACATCCTGGCAGATAGGTTCAGTGATAACCTTACCCCCTCACCCCCTAAATGGCCCATATCTATACTGGAAGAATGCAGAGTTCCTGTAATCACAACTACGCAGGTGAAAGCTGCACTCTCTAAAGCCAAAAACACAGCATCCATGGGACCGGACAACATCCCAGGCTGCATTTTTACATGAACTTCAGAATGAACTGGCTCCAACTCATTCACTCCGGAGCAGCTCTTTTGAGTGTGCACCTTTAACCCCTAGTGGGCATGGCTTAAGCCTTTAAAAACTAAGTTATCACCTTAGAGTTCTAGAAAACTCTCATTGAAAGAGGTCAAATATCAATAGAGTTGTGTTTGCCATCACATATGGCTCAAGACAAAATATCCTGGTACCTTGTAAGTAACATGGTTTTGGAATTATTAATGCAAATATGAACAATCCATATTTGACGCCTAGAGGAGCAGTAGGGGTTAACTGCAGAAGACGCCTGGAGGAGCACTCGGCTGTAAGCACCATGTTCAATAATAGCCTCGCATCAGGCTTTGTGCCCACTGAATGATGCACAGCAATAGTTATCCCACTCCACAAAGGGGGAGCCACCACTGATCCCGGGAACTATAGACCTATTAGCCTGACAAGCCTGGTCTGCAAAGCCATGGAACGTATCATCATGGAACTCATGAACAAAGACATTGGTAACCTCCAGACTCTGGATCCCACCCAGTTTGGGTTTGTGAAAGGCAGATCATGCCTTCTGAACCTGATTGACTTCTTTGAGGCAGTCACCAAAGCCGTAGATGAGGGTAAAGTGGTTCACACAGCCTATCTTGACCTCGCCAAGGCTTTCAACACCATCCCCCATTCTGGAATTATAGCTAAACTCAATAAACTAGGCATAAATCCCTACGTCACAAGATGGGTTGCCAACTGGCTCACTGACAGAACCCACACTGTAAAAGTTTCAGACTCCAAATCTGACCTCAAACCAGTGACAAGTGGAGTACCACAGGGTTCTGTCCTGGGACCACTCCTGTTTGGTATCTACTTCTCTGAAGTACAGGCTAACACAGAAGGCCTCTGGCTAATGAAGTTTGTAGATGACTGCAAACTAGGAGCCATAGTCAAGTCCCCAAATGATGTGAACATCATACAGAAGGGCCTCTCTGAGACAGATGCCTGGTGTCAGAGCCATGGCCTCAAGCTCAATGCCAAAAAGTGCAGTGTCATCCCCTTTGGTAAAAACTCTGTACCCATGAACTACCACATAGGCAGCAATCTACTTAACACTGAATGTGTGATAAGAGACCTTGGGACCCAGGTGGACAGTAGTCTCTCCTTTGATAGTCACATCGCCACAGTAGTCAGGAAGTCCTTCTAGTGGCACCTCATCATAAAAGGGTTCTCATCCAGGAAAAGAGAGGTCATCGCTACCTCTACTATCACTCATTAGACCCATTATAGAGTACAATGCCCTGCATGTAATGTAACCAGGCAGACACCTGCAGGTGTGTGGTCACATCAGTATCACAGCCATGGTGTCACCACAGTGCCATACCCCATTGTGGATATGACTGCAGACCACATCCTTGTGCTGACACATGTACACATACAACACAAAGGGATAACATTATAGAGACCACAATCAACCAGTGTTACTAACAGCTATAATGTATCATTGCTGGATGGCTACACTACCTGCTACATATGCATTACACTTTAGTCCTTACAACATGTTACACTGTAGTACAGTCACTATCTGCATCAGCACCATATTAGCCTGTCCCTGTATCGATGGAATGATGACAGGGATGTGGCATAGGGTCATATCATGTCATGCATCCCAGAGCTGACACATGTACACCTACAACACAAATGGATAACATTATAGAAACCGCAATCAACCAGTGTTACTAACAGCTATAATGCATCACTGCTGGATGGCAATACTACCTGCCATATATGCATTACACTATACTCTTTACAACATGTTACACTGCACCACTGAGGTACACTGTAGTACAGTCACTGTGTACATCAGCACCATATTAACCTGTCCCTGCATTGATGGTATGGATGACAGGGATGTGGCACAGGTATCATCATATGCACAGGGCATCCTTGTGTTGACACATGTACACCTACAACACAAATGGATAACATCAACCAGTGTTAGTAACAGCTATAATGCATCATTGCTGGATGTCTACACTACCTGCTATATATGCAATACACTTTCCTCCTTACAACATGTTACACTGCAGTACATCCACGCGGCCATCACTGCACCCCTGTCACACATGCAAGCACGGACACACCACAACTTATGAGGGCCATCATCTCACCATGTCATCTATCCATGAGCTCGATATAAGCATGGATGGCACCAAACAGTTCCTGGATGTTGTCGCTTACAGATGTGACAGCAGCCCTCTGCATCCTCAGGCCCTGTCTGGCATAACATTCCATATGTGCCTGGGCTACCATGACAGCATGAACCATGCACCCACTGGTACCAGCTATGCCGCCTCTGTCATGAGCATGATGTCCAGAGGCCCTACCACGAGCACCCTGGGACATCTGCCTATGGGGTGCCCTGCTGGACATCTGGCTATGCCTCCTGTGACTGGACACAGCAGGCATGGTTACCACACTTTCCTGTGCACTGCCACCAAACGCCAGCTGTCCCTCTGCTATGGCCACTAGTAGTGGGGTATGTATAGGCACTGAAACTGTGTGCGTAGTTGGGGTGGCTAAAAGGGGGATGCCAAATGATGGCGCAGTGTCAGCCCCTGACAACCCCATCTGTGCCTGAACAGTGCTATCATCATCTTTGATGTTTGTATGGACACCACATCAGATTGCATGCAGAAGGGACCCTGACCCACCTTGCCACCTGTGGTTGAAAACATTAAACGCACTTTAACACCTGTACAGCATTGCCTAACAGTGCACACACACACACACACACACACACACACACACACACCTCCATAATACCTACCTGTCCATGGCATTACAGACAGTCCCACGTATATGTCCATATGGTACTCCATCCTGCATCATACTACTTAACTTAACATTTATTGATAACACTCAACACTCAAAAAAATAGTCCTCTAAATGCCTACAGAAGTGGTCACAACACGAGAACTGTTGCTATGTTACCTGTCTGACCTGTATGTAGTTGTTTTAGATGGCATCACTGCTTTCATTCTATATTCACCCTGTGTATGTCCAGACATCATGAGCATGGCCCATATATGTGTGGGCTACTATGTTCAATCCATAATATCATGCACTGGTGTATCGTGTGTATGTAATGCTCAGTACATGCCAGATATGATGCTCATTCAGTCTATCATGTGACAACAGTAATATTTGGATACATTCCCTGGTGTTGACTAGTACTTCCCCAATGCATCTGTAGTGCTGCATATGGGGGCTATGGGTGCTGTCTGTGACCTCTCTGCTGAAGAATTGTGCCTGGTGTCTACCTTCCACCAGCCGATCCATGTTACAGACCATATTATACTATCAGATGTCCTGTTGTCCTGTGATTACACACATGACATGTATTCCTGGTGTGTAATCTGGCAGTCCATGTACATGTACTGCATGATCCCAGAGGGGTGCTACTGCCAGCGAACTACAATCACATATGCATATATTTGCATATGTGGCCAGCCACACAACATACAGCATCCTACAGTAGGTGGCTTCTCCCCTCCACCTCACCAGGTGACCCACAGGACCCTACACACCACTACCCACACCCACTCACACATACAGGTGAGGTTGCACAATGATAGTACACACAGTCCTCCTATTACCCTCTGTCAACATGCATAACATATGTAAAATTGACAGCATGCAGTGCAGCTATAGTCAATCCATGCTAGCAACAGTATACAGGTGTGTGATGCATGTGCTGTGTCACTAGGTGAAGCCCCTTTCCCTGGATACCACTGCACCCATGAACACGGTGTTTCTGAGCACCTGTTCTGCACCTTGCCATGTACTGTGCACCACACCTCACAGGTGTACATACCATTGCTGAATGTGTACTACTGTGTTGGTTATGTCAGCTTTAATGCTCATAGCACCTATGTTTTCCAGCAACACATACCTGGCATGATATGTGGACAGATGTCATTTGTGAATGCCTGATGTCTGATGCACAGCTCTCAACATCAGCAGACCATGTATGACCAAACCAGTACACTTACACTGAAAGACATAAAGATGGACACAGGTGTGAGCAGGTTATGCAGCAAGGTTACCACAGTTCTTAATACACATCACTGTCACCCCCCCACCATATCAGTGACAACAAACCATACACACATACCAATAGGTATGGCTACAGTATACCTACTAGTGGGGCAGATATTGTACTGTACCACTCTTTGTGCAATGTGTTTGTAGCCATGTTCCCTGTGTGGACACTATCATTGCTGGCTTGAAACAAACTATTCACCTGCATGCCATTGTCAGGGCCACAATGGTTCAATATATGCCTGTGGTATGCCTGCTATGTGTGTGCTGTACATCTGACATACTGTGTTTTTGTGGTTATCTATGCATGCTGTTGGACATGTTCTGGGATTGTGCAGACAATTACTACTAACATATGTTCTATAACAGTGACACAATAGCATGTATATGTACTATTGGCCAGCAGAACCACCTCTCCAAACCCATCTGCCCATGTTACTCAGACACATCACATGTGTGTCCCACCCTGGAGCATTCTCATGTACTGGTCCATCAATACTGTCAGGTGGAACCAACCCAGAGGATGTTGTCCCCTGTGGGGGCACACACAGACATGTTCCTGTCCCCTGCAGTCAGGTCCAAGGTCTGTTCCATATCGGGCTCCACAGACACATGTGGGATGTGCTACATCACTCTGAGGCACCCAGTACACATTCATAGGGCTGACATACTCCTCCTGCTCGGCCTCCAGGCCAGGCACCTTCAGGATGTGGACTGCTGTTGTTAGTATCAGTGGGTGGAAGGCTTTATCCATTGTGTCCATATTGGGGCCAATGGGGTGTCCACATCACAGACTACACACGCCATCCAGAGTGTTTATGCACCAAATGTGTCACATACAACTCCTGTAGGCTGTTCTCTATACCTACCAACCCTGACCACCTCCACAACTATACATGCCATAATTCCCCATATTCCCATTCCATAATTCACAGACAAGGGCAATGTGGTCCCAACAAGGGGTACACATGGGACATACTCAATCATGTTGCACACACAGACAGCTGTAGATATCTGTGTGTATTGCTATGTGTGCTGTTTTCTCACAGATAGCATGGAGTACTGTGGTAGCAATATAGGGGACATGTATTTACATACAAATATGTTTGTGTGTGTGTTTGTATATATGTAGACATGAGCATATAGGTATAAATCTATATATGTGTAGATATATGTCATGCATATATGTGCTCATATATGTTTACACATAGGTATCTGTATATTTGTGGACATACATGTATATATATATATATATATATATATATATATATATATATATATATATATATATAGATGGATATATAGATATATATACATATATATACATATATATTATATATGTGCACATATGTACACATATGAATACCTATATGTGGGGTACATTCAGACATCAGGTCCATAATCTCACAACACCTTCCTGCATAGCTGCACTGTTCTGCCTTGCTACAACACAGACAGGTGCCATATATGGACACAGCCTGATATTAGGGGAATATATGTAGGGCCAGATTGCAGGTAACCCTGTTACACACTTATGGCATTCCTGCATGCTACAATACAGATTAACCTGAGTATCCTGCAAGGGGTGGGCTGTGGATCCCACGTGTCCATCTCAATGGCATTACTTTCACCACCGGCTAATGGCCATGTGATATACATACTTTCCATTACACAACACACACTATGATGGCTTACATCTTATCAGTCAGTGCTGCTCTTCACGGTTGTTGGGTATGGCCCACTACACACAGGGATGGACTCTATTGTCCTTAGCAGTTGTTCAGCTGAACATAATTATAACAACAACACCTTAAGGCACATATAAAGCATTTCACATAATTTATCTCATTATTATGGACCAAGTACTATGGTCAGTTACATACATATATACTTCACATACCTGTTCTGGGACTGCAGACACTTCTAGAGTGCTTAGTATTTTTCTTTTTTTTTTTCCTTATACACTCTCTCTCTCTCTCTCTCTCTCTCTCTCACACACACACACACTCTCAGTTTCTCTCCAGTAAATGGAATGAGCTGCTTTGCATAGATTGCAGCATGGAATTTGTAGGTAATGCACATGATCAGGTGATGGCCTCTGCACCAATCAGTGTCCTCCACTTGCTATCTGCATGCAGCATGCTGTGTAGTACTTTCAATTACCACTGTCATGGCAACCAACTACTATAAATCCCTAAATTATGTGGTCCCTTTACATTTCCTGTATGAGGGACATCCTTCCTGTGTGTGGGCATCAATGTTACAGACAAAAGGCAGCAATACCTCTTACAGGAGAACCTGCACACTCAGGCCAGGTACATATTTGTAGGAGGTTCCAGAACTACAGACATCATGTGAGTAGTGTTGTTGTATGCATTGTATAGCACTGGTGTTCCAGGGTTTGTGTGTACATACTAGTTTAACTTGGAATGCAGTCTGTCTGCATAGCTCTCAACTGTGTGTTTATCCTCTTTATGGCTAGAGGTGGTCCTATTATGTTTTGCCTGTCAACCACACAGGTCTTGTGTCAGATATATCACTAGCAGTGTGTGTGTGTTGAGTACTATCAGTACATGGCTACATCCATTTCTGCTTCTAATATCATTTTCCTGACTAAGGGTATGTTGCAGACTATCCTGCAGCATCAGTGACTTGCTTAGTGTATGACAACAGTTTTACACATATGAGCTTGTGTTCTAGCCTCTGTCCTCCACCTACATATCAGGCTTTGCATATATGGCATGCTGTCAGGGGTTGTTCTGTAGTGGGCTGTGAGTATGTCATGCTGCCATTCCTACCATCTGTCCAGTGATGTTGTGTCCCGCACACATACTGTGGGGTTGGGGCCATATATGTGTGGGCTTCATCTACACAATACATGTGTGCCCTTATGCACTCCAGAGGCCAGTGTATATAACAGTGGTATATGACCCTGTATTACTGAGTCTGGGGGGGATACACCATAACGAACCTAGGCTGTTACAACATGTTGGGGTATCAGGGGTAAGCTGCCTTCAGGTATCTGGATGTGCATTACCATACAATCCATCTTGGGTAAATGCAGGCCTACTGCCTCCTGCCATACAGACTGTTCTGCTTGCCAGTATGATTGTGATGGTGTCAGTTATGCCTTGTTATGTAACAGATACATCTCATTGTGTCAACTGAGGTTGTTACCCCCTAGGCATTGTGTACAGAGTGTAGACAGAGGCTGTTGGACTATGCATCTGCATTACTTACTGTTGATTGTTTGGTATCCTGTGGCCCAGTCTGTCTTTACTATTGTACTACTTGAAGGCCTCGGACTGGACAGCAACATATTTAAACCTTTCCAGACTACTGTATTAGTATAACTGTTTCACAGTTGCATAACACTGTTTATATGGATGTCAGTGCCTAAACAGTTATATGACATGGCATATACAACTGTAATAGTACACAGATAAAGCTTTCCCATGTATACAAACCTGTGTGTGGTATTATATCCTTTGACCTCTCTGTGGGTATAAGTTACAGGCAACAACTGTCATTTGTATTGGTGGTCCATACGCTGTCCATTTGGTAAGGTGGTAACTGTAGGCATAGTGGCTATTACATATTGTGTACACCTTCTACATATGTATCTTCCTATTCATATCTGTGTGTGTGTATGTGTAGTTACATATATATCTACATCTCTCTCTCTCTCTCTCTCTCTATATATATATATATATATATATATATGTATATATATATATATATATATATATATATATATATGTATATCTATATCTGCATATATGCGCCAGTGTATATATATCCTAGTGATGTTGATTGCTTCCACATTGTACATTCCCTATGGGAGCCAGACTGTACTGCATGATATGTTACTGATACCAGCCTGACATCATACAGGTGGGATGGAGTACTGTTAACATCTTGTGCCCATGTCGTGTCAGTTCCTGGTTATGGGATCTGCAACAGTTGGTAGTGTATTGCAGGGCAGATGTGTTTGGCTGGGGGGATACCTATTCGTAGAAGACATATGTTGTTTGTTGCCTCTCAGTCCCATTAACGGTGCATGTGGACACGTATGTTTTTATGTTCCTATTTTTATCTACAGATGTATGTCAGTATATACCTATATATATATATATATATATATATATATATATATATATATATATATATATATATATATATATATATATATATATATATATATATATATATATATATATATATATATATACATATATACATATAGATGCAGACATATATATCTATAGACGTATGCATATGTTTGTATGTGTGTTTATAAAAACAGATATATATAGATATATATATATATATATATATATATATATATATATGGATTTATATATATATATATATATATATATATATATATATATATATATATATGTATATATATATATATATATATATATATATATATATATATACATATATAGATCTGTATATATTTATTTAGATATTAATATATGTACACACACATACATCTGCATGTTTAAATACATTTCCTGTACTGTTGAATGACTGGGATGGATGATATGTTTGTGGAAAGAGGGCTGTGTATTACTGACATGGCTTAGTGGTAAATCACTTTGGCTCTAGTGTGCAGGGTCCTGGGTTTGAGCCTTGCAGAGGCAATTTATTTTGTTGCTGGGCAGAAGAAGGGACATTGGATACATAGTGATTAAGGCACTTTTAAGCAGCTGTAAGCAGGTTTCCATGGGTTTGCGTGGAGGTAAGCACTGCTAACTTCTGGTTACAGTTTCTAATACTCAGTTAGCTTCTAAATTGCTTAACTTGTATAGGCATTGCTTACCCCCATGCAAAAAAAAAATTAAACCCACCTACTGCTGCTTGAAAGTGCTTACTCCCACTTACCCCCATGCTAATTTCTTTAAAAGAAAAGAAAAAAGTGTTGATAGGAAAGTGGTACAAAAGGAGCGCAATGAGGGAAAGACAGTAGGGTAAATAGCTAGGGATGTGCAGGAGGGTGTAGGGAAGGCTCATAGTCGCCCATTTCCTCTACAGCAACAGCTGTGCATATACACTGACTGTGGAGGTAGATTTGGACACTCAAACCCTTGAGGAGGTGTGAGGACAACATTAATATGTTGTGATGCCAGTTAGACCAGATTATATGTGTCCAGAGGACATGTGCAAAATGGATAGCTATGTATGGGGTGATATTCTTTTCTAGGAACAGATTGCCCTTTTTTTTCAGGTGAGATTGGGATGTTGTGGAGGGTTAGTAGGTAGGTTGGGTAGGTTAACAGTCAAGACAAACAAGATGCATACAGGGGCGGTATATGACACATGTGGGGGGTAAACACCTTGATCAGGAGGGGTGTTGGGAAATCGGAAACCCATGAGCCCCCTAGTGGAAACAGGGGGACTGAGATCCCCACCCATGGGCAGTCACCACTGCACCTTCACAGCCCCAAAGGTGGCTGTGCTAGTGGCAGAGTCAAAGAGCCAGGCCAACACACGACCCTTGAGCTGGCATAGAAGATCTCCAAATTGCTGATGGAGCTTTCTATGCACCATGACCCAGACCTGGCAATGGGTGACAGGTTCCTGTCTGCACCCACTCCCGGGGGGGGTGAGTCCCATACCCTGAGGCAGTTCCACCAGAAGGTGGTGCAGGACCAATGGATGAGGAGGTCCTGGGTTGGGCCCCAGACGTGCTGGTGCCCAGTGCCATGGTCAGCTGAGGTGGGACAGGTGGGTGCGCTGGGACCCGCATTCCCATATGTGCTATGGTGTTTATGGTGTATCATCATATGTGGGTTATTAACAGTCAACACATTCCAGAGTTAGGTGTAACAGCATGAATAGATATTCCCATTAACCCAGACATCAGATACGAAACAGCTGCATAGCAAACGGAACACATGCATATATGGGACCACAGTGGTAATAACAACAGCATGCAGGTACATTGATGGCACCATGCCACCAATGTTGGAGTATTTTAATATAGCACATGCATGGAAACAAATTTAAATAATTATCAACTGCGACCCCTAACCGGGAAAAGCCGAAAGATGCAAACAAACAAATCAACCAATAGGACATATGTCCCAACAGAACAGTGAAGTCATTACATACTGGTTGAGGTGGGTATGTATTTTATTGTTGGGGATATGGTGAGTGGGAGAGAAAGATGTCAATTAACAACTAGTATATTCCTGTAGTCCACATTACTTTCCTAGTCAGTGCTGTTATCTGTACCTTACAATTATTACTACACTACCCTATAGCCTTAGTTTGGACAGTGATATGGCTGTCATCATCTTTATACATGAACTGGTTTTACCTGCAGTATACACCTCTTACCTGGTATATCTGTGGGGGAAATGCTTATTAACACTAACTCTTTCTACACATACTCCCAGATTCCAGCTTGATGTTGTGCACATAGCTGTTCATCTCTTTCTGCACAGACTCTGGCCATGTCTTGACCACACGCAGGTGAACCAGGACATATATAGACTATTACCCTCTTCAACCTTTAGTGATTTACCGCACTCTTATACAGGCTTTCCTACACAGTTATACTATGTAGCACAGTGTGGGTGACAGTGATCAGTGATACCTTATTATTCAGAGCAACTGCAACACTCACAATTCCATACAATACCAGAGTAAACAGTACCTGTACAGTGAATCAAGCTTTTTATTTCTCAGCACAGTGTTCGTATCCAACGTACCTGTGGGAGCAATGTTTGTTAGCACTACCTGAATGTTGCCACACAAAGTACCAGATTACACATTAGTATTATGCACATACATTTCACTCCATTACTGTACACACTCTGGTCACAGCTTGACAACATGGGGGTGTAGATAAGACATACTTGGTTTACTACTCTCATAACAGTTTCAGGAATTGCTAGAGTGACAGGTTTGCTCTCATAGATGTGTGGCAATCAGTTGTATTCCCTGTTTGTTGTCTAAACAGCTGCAATCGTCCCACATAATTCCCAGGGGGACAGGGTGACAGGCAGCAGATATGGGCCCATATACACTGGACATTCTGGTCTTATCTGTACAGCTGTGGGGTATGATTCTGTATGCAGCCTACTTCCACTACCAGGATTCAGACCATGGTTGTGTCTGCTACAATGTAAACACTGTCCATCAGAGTTGTGTGTACTATATAGATATTGCTGTATATTTCCTATCTGCTTTCTTTCTTATAATTCTCCTGTAGTTTTGCATTCTGACCTTGTATTACAACACTGTTATATAGGATTTCCTAGACAGCTATATTTTGTAGGACAGTGTGGCCGACAGTAATGAGTAATACCTTACTATTCAGAACAACTGCATCAGTCACAATGCAATACAATACCAAAGTAAACAGTACCAGTACAGGGTATCATTCTTGTATTTCTGGGCATAGTGTTGGTATCTGACAGACCTGTAGAAGAAATGTTTGTTAGCACTACCTGAATGTTACCACACACAGTACCAGATACCACATTACAATTATGCATATACATCTCACTCTGTTACTGTACACAGTCTGGCCACAGCTTGGCAACATGGGGGTGTAAATGGGACATATGTGGCTTCTTACTCTCATAAGGTTTTGGGGAGTTGCTAGTGTACCAGCTTTGTTCTCATAGATGTGTGTCAATCAGTTGTATTTCCTGTTTGCTGCCTATATGTCTGGGATCATCCCACTGATTTCCCAGGGGGACAGGTTGACAGGCAACAGATATGGGAGACTTTACTGGACATTCTGGACATATCTGTACAGTCGTGGGGTATGATTCTGTATGCAGACTACTTCCACTGCCAGGATTCGAACCATGGCTGTGTGTGCTAAAAATACAACAGTTCACGTCTCAGTCACATGTGCTATTTGGATTTCATTGCCTTCCTTGTCACTGTTTTCTGTCTATGTGTCTTTCAGTTGTACTAAATGGCCTCTGTGGATTACACCTGTCATATACAGGCATTCCTACACATTCTATTTCTGGTGCACAGTGTGGGTAACAGTGCTTAATACAACAGTACTATTACGTGACTGCAAATCTACATTACCATATGATACCAGAGTCTACACATGCAGTCCAGCAGTTAGACCTTTATTGTCAGGCTATTACACTTTTTTTTAAACTATATGAGACTCTTCCTGCCATATTCTCCAGTGTATGCAGTACTTGCCTTAAACAATACAGGTTTTATACAGGCAATTAACTTACTAATACTTTTAGATTTATTTCATATGACAGTACATGCAAGAGTATTACTGACCTGCCTCACATCGCATCCTCTCCAGGGGACTTCCATGGGACTTCTGGTTTGTGGCCTGCTCATTTGCAGCTGTGGAAAACATAAGAGGAATATTTAGCCATACCTATCCAAGATATACATGAGCTGGCAATTATTACACACATAGTCGAGTGATATTTACACACAGCTGGGACAGCCCCTGCCATTCTATCCTCTTGGATCCACTGCTCCAAGAGGTCCCCCTTATGCCACTTCAGGTTGGCATAGTGATGCCTGACCTGGCCACCAGTTTGGGGTATGCCAGTGGCACTGGTGAGGTCACGGGCGAGATGGTCTCAGGCTTCTACCTTATATTGGGAACCCTGGTACTTGCCCTGCAGCAGTGTCTGTTCATGGTCTTTGACAAGGAGTCCTGCCATGACTCTGGAATCCTGGATGCACCAGCACTGTGCCCGGAAGTGCACACCTTCTCCCCTTTCTGCCATTGTGCCTGCAAGAGGAAGCTACAACCAGTTATGAGATGTATTCCTGCCTGTTGGGTTTAAGTAGGGCTGATTTCCCATACTTGTCCATGATTGGCTGGTTTTGAAAAGGCTAGACTATGGGCAAACCTGCTTACCTAAGGTTGGCATTGTTTAAAGGGGTATACCACTGGGCAAATTGAGTTAGCTGACCCACGCATTGCTTACACCTCCTAAGCTGGCCTGTGCAATACTTAGTATTGCTTACATTAGACTTTGCATTATATTTTCTTTTTGGCAACGATTTATTATTCATTACATCTTATATCTATGCCTGGTATCCATGATTCATGTGTACATACACTGTATGGGGTCCTTGTGCTTTATTGGGGACTTCAACACTCTATTACAATTACACCTCACATCTGGGCTTACTGCTATTGTCCAGTTCACATATTTATGTTATGTAGTGGGTTATAGAACATATGACTGTATACTGATTCCTTTTACAGGTTCAGTTTGATTTTACTACAGTGAGGACTTGTTTGCTGATAACTCATTTTGCTGTGATGGCTTGGTGGTTAACTACTATGACTATAATTTATAGGATCCCAGGTCCAAGACCTGCAAGGCTGTTTATTTTGTTGCTGGGCAGAACAAGGGCCATTGGATACAATACAGAGTGATTAAGGCACGTTTAAGCAGTTGTAAGTGGGTTTGCGTGGGTTTGTGTGAGGGTAAGCAATGCTAACCTCCGGTTAAATATGCTTATAGAGTGTTAGCTTCAATATTGCTTATCCTGTGTGCACATTGCTTACCCTCATGCAAACGGGCTTAAACTCACTTACTAGTGCTTAAATATGCTTACTACTGCTTATCGGTGCTTACACTTGCTTACTAGTGCTTACTCCTGCTTACAATTGCACTGATTTAGACAGTAATATCTAATGGTTCTTGAGAAGGTAGGGGAATTTGAAGCTTTATGGATTTGTCATTCATTACACATTTTACCTTCCATTTGTATCCATGATTCCTGTGTACATATACTGTATGGGGCACATGTGCTTATCTGTGGACTTTGCAACATTATGACACTGACACCTCACATCTGCATTTAATACAGTACTCCAGTTCACTCATATATATTATTTAGTAGGTTATGCAACTAAAATATTGGTCATAATGTGATTTGCCATGGAAAATGGAATATGCTGCAGTGGGACTCAAACTGGAAATGCCTGCTCATAAGGCACATGCTCTGCCCACTACACTATTGCTATACTGCTTCATTTGCATATATCTTCCTTGTTATCCTCTTCAGCCATTTAAGCTGCATTAACCGTATCTATGCGATGCACACACACACACCTATGGTTAGGTTTAATCGGATTCTTAATAAAAAAAGGTTTGTTTATTTAATTTGGATTTACTATTGCTGTTGTACACGTGGGGGGATATTGCTGGGGATATGCGGACACCTATGAGCGGTTTCGCTCATTTGTTTGGCCTTTCTGCTTTTCTTCATTGCGCGGACCTGTATATTCTGAAAGCCTGCTCTCAGACACACCCCTTGCACTCTTACACACTCCGTGTAAGATTAGGAGCTCAGGGAGTGCGCCTTCATTAATATGAATGGCGCTTTGCCATTCTGCCCCTAAATGGCCGCAGATTAGTAAATCTGGGGGAGAGTGTTGCTACTCCATTGTGTAGAGTATTAGGGACATAACTATGTATCTGTGTGCTTGGCTTATACATTGAACTATTAGCAATGTTTATTTATTTATTTATTTGTTTAAAATGTGCTTACCGGCCTGGAGCATTGATCATAACTGAATGATTTTAGTCCCAGCCAGGCTAGACAAGAAAAGTCAACATACATTTAGTGAGACATACGAAGAGTATAATGAAAATACACAACTATAAAATGCCATTAGTAGCTAACAAAAATGTAAAAAGTATATGCAGCTGTAATAAGAGTTAATTACAATAAATCAAGAAAAGCCTCATTTCAAAAGAGAGGTATCAGCATGCTAATTATACCTGTGCATTGCCTAATTGGGAACAATAAGATAGTTTATTGGAATGAAGGATAATTCTGTGAGTAGTTGACATCATTTTTGACTAGCTGGAAATATAAGTTATGTTAAACAAAATATTAGGTGGGTGAAAACTATAGACTGGTGCAACAGAATCTGCCACATAAGGGTCAGTAAGAGTAGTAGAAGAGAAATAGAGTGATATAGCTCAGGTCAGGTGATATGGTTGGATGAAGTTAACCTCACAATTCAAAAAAGTCTAAACTACCCATATATATATATATATATATATATATATATATATATATATAAAATATATATATATATATATATATATATATATATATATATATATATATACAAAATATATATATATAAAAAACAATCAAAACAACTGACAGACTTTCAAAAAACCAAAACAAAGCGAAAACAATAAGAGCCGGCCAAATACAATTAGTGTTATTTATTGTAAGTTACACTTTCAGCTAGGTCAGTGCCTCGCCTTCCTCAGACAAACAGTTAAAACGCTGTTGAAAATACACTTTTATACAAACAAATTAATGATGTCATTAATTAGCTTTAATTAATGGTTGCTAAAGCAACATGTCAACACAGCCAAATGACATGCGCAACATTAAAGCTGATATGTATAACCTTTTGATACATGACAAATATTAAACAAATAGAATTACTTCAAAAGATATATATTCCATTATCCAATAAAAATTGCAAGTATTATAATGAAATATAAATATATTCTCAAATTATATACAGTTAAAATAACCAAATCCATGTAATAAGATATTTAGTTAGATTCTCAACCTAAACATATTTACTCCATAAAGTACATAACAAAACAAACACTACTTTAAATATACTTAAGCCCACAGTATAATAAACTTACAAAGCTTTTAAAAATTGCCTGCTAAAAATCATTATCTATCTATGGTTAAAAGCTTCAGAAGACATTTAATCGAAATGTTATCATTGATCCCTGGGAACATATAAGCCCTTGTTCTGATTTGCCATTTCAATTTGTCTAATTCAAGCATTAATTGCCAGGGTCCCCCCCCCGAATACTTTCAGCCCTATATTGTAAAACTGAAAATTTAAAAGTGTGTCCTGGGGATTCAGAGCAGTGTTTAGCTAGAGCATTGTTAAAATCTTTTTTATTGATAGCATAACAATGCTCGTAAATTCTCTGCTTAAAATGTTGCTCTGTTTTCCCAATGTAGAATGCGTTACAGGAATTGCACAATGCTGCGTAAATAACACCTTTTGTTTCACAATTATACTTTTCAGTTATTTTAAATATTTTGTGATTTAAAACCATCTGATTAGTGACAAGAATGTGTTTACATTGAGAACATGCACGTTTAAATGTGGTGCAATTCCTGTAACGCGATCTACATTGGGAAAACAGAGCGACATTTTAAGCAGAGAATTTACGAGCATTGTTATGCTATTAATAAAAAAGATTTTAACAATGCTCTGAATTCCCAGGACACACTTTTAAATTTTCAGTTTTACAACATAGGGCGTTTGAACTTTCATTCAAAAGTCATAGAGAGAAAGAGAGAGAGAAAGAGCACTCTTAGACTTGTTCACTTATAAATTTGTATTGAACTCTTACATAGGTGATGAATATGCAGGTAGATCATACCCTGACACTGTAATATAAGGCAAGTTGTACATAGCAATGTAGCATCAAAGGGAAATAGTGGATGTGCAATGTTCCCTTTGGTTATACATTGAGGTACTACAATGACCTTCCCCAATACATGACTGAGAGCAGGAAGATATTACATCCCCACTGAGGTCCATCTACATAACAGTCAGCTGTCTAGACTTTTGCTGAAGGTCCAGACTTTGAATCATATTTCTGGTCATTTCCTCATAAAATTTGTAATCTTTTGTCAAATCATTGAAAACTGAAGCCACTAAATAATGACAGACATTTGGAATTCAGATTCAGTATGCTTCAGAAAAATGCATGCTAATGCAAAACTTGTCATTTTAGCACTAGATTAAAATCTGATTCAAGCTTTTGTTCCCCATGCCCATTTTGCAGTAAATGTCCGGGCATGCAAACCCAGCGAAGTTCAATGTTTGGGGATGGGGGTTGGTATAATAGTTAAGGACTTTACCTCACTAATACAAGATACAGGGATTGATTCTCACATTTGAAAGGTAAATTAGATACGCTTAAAATGGACCAGAAGGACAGCTAGCATAGTACTTAACTATGAACCCTTCAAGACCAAGCAGAAGGATATGTTGGAGTCTCCAACACTAGCTTTGGCTGAGGGTAAGAAGCTATTTCTGAGTGGAATCCTCTCTTCACCTAGAATGGTGCTTAGATTTAAGGGCCATTTTTGGATTTCAACAACTGGCTAAGTTGCTGTTGTCATTCTAGAGAGATCCAGTGTGTATCACCCTGGGATGAAAAAACAGACAGTCTAATTTGCTTTATAAAAGAGTCTACATCTCTCATTTAAGAGCTTCTGCATGCATGCAGACTAAAACCTTTGCTACCTCCATTGTGCCTTCTTTAGGCAAAGTTCATCTAATGAGCATTCCAACTTGAGAGACACATCAGTTCACAAACAGGATGTTATCAATGTGGTTCTAATGAATGCCAGGAGTCTTAACAATAAGCTGCCTGACCTTGACACACTTCTGCATCTGGAATGCATCCATGTATGTGTTGTTACAAAGGCATAGTTTAGACCCTTTGGGACCACTCCTTCTGTGCCTGAGTTGTGTGCCTACCACATCTTTAGACCTCCCAATAACTGGTGTGAAGATTCAGTGCACATAAGGGATAGTATCCTTTCAAAATGGTTTCTCAGAGCCCCCGCCTTCCCCTCATAAGCTCAGTAAATGTCAGGTTACCTTAGGAAAATCAAAAGTACAACACAGTCTGCTACAAATCACTCTTCATAGCTTCAGATAATCATGATCAACTTCTGGAATTCTTAAAGTATATTACTATTAGTAAGGGATCCTTGTTGACTAGAACACCTATGCCTCCAACATTTGGTATGCTCAGCAGTTCTTGGATTGAGTAAACAAAAATGCCCTGGATCACATTGTCTTCAGACCCACCAGGGGCATAAAGATTCTTAAAAAGACCACACTAAGAAAAACAGGAACAAAACAAAACCACAATGGCCAAAAAATCCAAAATATTCACAATTTAATAAGACTTGGCGCCTCGGCAAAAGAGCTTTCCAAGAGTAAAATACATCAAGCACACAGCAGATTAAATATTCATACCAATATCTTTTAAACAATTAAAAAAACAGTTAAACAATTAAATAATCATCACTAAATTACATACCTCCAGTTACATTCCTTATTAAGCCCTAAGGGCTCTAAAGTACTATATTTCAAAATAAAAAGTTTCTTTTTTTAAAGTTTGTCCTTTAAACTAACACATTTCTCCAAACCTACCTCAACTTTTTCCAAGACACAACCTTGCAAATCTTCAAGATTGGAATTATCTCAACATAAGAAATGACCCCCCAAAGGGCTATCTCATTTTTTATTTCTGATGTCTCTAACATGCTCTTGAATGCGTACCTTAAATCTCCTTACTGTCTCACCAATATAATATAAATTACAGGTACACCTAAGAGCATATATAACTCCTTCAGTGTCACATGTATAGGTCCTATTAATTGTAAACCATACATTATTGATAAAAGAAAAAGTAGGAACCACCGTCTTATAAACAGAACACTTATTGCAAGGTATCATGCCCTTACTTACTAAACTATCCCTTCCTGTACTGACATCTGGTGGAACAAAAATATTATGTACCACCATGTCAGACAAAGTTCTAGCTCTTCTATAAGACACATTTAAATGGCCAAATAAAACTTGTCTTAAGTCTTTATCCCTTAATAACATGGGCCAAAACTCACGTGCCTTCCTAACCACGTCATCCATTATCACATTAAAAGTGGTAATGAAATAAATGTCCTTTTTATCTTGCATCTTTTGTGCTTCATTTGTATTATTCCTATTTCTTTTTCCATAAAACATCTCTAAATTCCTATTATTTCCTTTTAAAAAAATAGTATTACTATTAGCAAATCTCTTATTTATAATCTTAGATTTTGCCTCACTCACTATATTAACATCATATACTCTCTTAATAAACATACCTACACTATGTTTAATATTAGTTTAAAGACTTTTTACATCAAGACTCAACCAATACATATTACTATTCCACTTTATGCCCTTAATTTTAATAAAAAAATTCTGGCTGTCTTTAATGTAAGAAGCAATGCCCATAACATATGTTTTTAAATATTCATGCAGTAAAATGCCAACATTTTTCAAAATGTATTTCTCCGCCGAAACAATAGGTCTACCACTTAAATTTTCAAAACCTTTATGTATCTTTGGGAGACAATAAAATACCGCAATATTACTGTATTCAACATTAAATTTCTTTTCAACATCATAGGCAGAGAAATAACCTAACCAATGCCCCTTTTCCAAGAGACATTGATATTCTTTAATAGCTTCATAATATTTCAAAATGTCACACTTCTCATAAATTTCCTTATTATTTAAATGGGCATAGCACATACTTAAATATTGAATGTAGTATAAAATAACAATATTATTACCTTTATTTGATGGCTCAACCACCAGATTTTGGTTTTTACAAAAATCAGAAAAAGCTTGCCATTGTTCCAAAGTCAGATTATAACAGATTTCAGCTTTGTTGTAACACACTGCCAATATGATCTTTCAACCTCACAATTTAAGGTTGAAATATAACTTTGTATATTACTATTAAGAAAGGGAGGTATAAAAAGCTCTTTACATTAATACTGGGAGTATTCAAATTGCTATAAGCATAGTCAATATGTTCTTCAGGACTCCCCATGTCTTCCTGAAAAAACAACAGGAATAAAAGGAATCATCATCTGAGCTCAAATCCACATTATTACATTCATTAACATCACATTTCAAAAAGTGGTTAATTAAATGCAGATTTCTACTAAAACTAAAAATTTCACTTTTTAACACATTAAGTCAAGGTAAGGCTGTTGGAATAAATTTAAGTCCTAACTGTAGCACAGATAGCACCACATCAGAAATCTCACATTTAGACAAGTTCATGACTAAGGAGTCCTGGAAAAAAATGCACCTATCAGTTCCATCGCATTTTCTTGTTCTTTTGATATTTGTAGTTTCTCCCAAAGTTCTTAGATTGTCCCCCATCATAATGACCATGTTTTTTGCTGCTGGTGTTATCACTTTTCCGAAAGTGTTTGTTCATATCAGCGGGATTATGTGCTGGTGGAAGTGTTAGAAAATCACTGTCAGTATCATTTTTACTATCAGCTTCTTCAGCATTAACAAAAGAAACTGAACTACTGTTAGAGATATTATAATAAGGTCTCCTTCCTCGACCTGAAGAAGACCTACCACGTGAGCGTTTCCAAAGAAACACTTGATCCAAATCATAATCTTTAATATCTCTATTAATTTTCCTAGTTTTACATTCAACTAACTCTGTTTCCAATTATTTCAGTCTGCCATTCAAATCATGCAAAACTTCATCTGATTTAGTAGAGGAAATGTGTTTTTGTAATTCAGTACTTACTGAAATAATTTCTTCCTTAAGCCACCTTTTCTTAAGGTCGTCTCTATCAATTAAAATATGCACCCATTCAATTGAGCAACAATGAGCTGCCTCAAGCCACCTTTTATGAAAGGTGGCATCTTCTGGATTTGTTTCATCTAAAGGAGTTATAGGAACTCAAGAGGCTTTAAGACCTCTAGGAGTAATATCCAGTTGTATGTATCTCTGCAAGCTCAAAATGTTCATGTGGGTGATAGTCTCCTTAAGAAGCAATGACTCCAGCTTCTCTTTTAAATTATGTATCTCTGCTGAAAGCAGCAGTGAATTCACAGAACCCACTACCCCAAATGGATCAGTGAAGCGACGATAGCGTTCTCCCATAAAACAATTCCATAACATATCAGGAGCTGCAGCACCAGACACAGAAGAGCCATTAGATGGGTTCTTAGCTGAAACAGTACTCACATTATCATTTTGAGAGCCCTTATTACTACATTGCAAAGCATACCGCTCCATGGATCTCTGACTACCATCTGTAGAGTCATCTCGAAACACTCAAGGTATGTTATTAGCAGGATCAGTGGCCATATAGAAACCAAAAAAGAACACACTAAGAAAAACAGGAACAAAATAAAACCACAATGGCCAAAAAATCCAAAATATTCACAATTTAATAAGACTTGGTGCCTTGGCAAAAGAGCCTTCCAAGAGTAAAATACGTCAAGGACACAACAGACTAAATATTCATGCCAATATCAATAAAGATTCTTGACTTGGTGCTCACAGACTTGGCTCTTGTCTGCTCCCCTTCCATGGTCAGTCCTACATTAAGAAAGTCTGATTAACATATGGCTGCTTTTACCCTCAGAGCTTCTACTCCCTCAATAATTAATGCCACCCTTGTTAGAGACTTCACAAAGGAAAACCTCAAGCAACTTCCATGATATATTCCATAAGCGTATCCATGCTAACTCCATGGTTGACCATGACTAAGTAGACAGTTACACTAATGAGATTTATGCCAATCTAGACAAATGCATTGACCTGGTATTACCTTCCAAAACCAAATATGGTGATGAATTCAAAAATAGACCGCCCTAGAGGTCTGTCAATATAAACATAAACTGCTTGATAAAAGGACTGAGCTTCTTAAACTGCCTTATAAGGCCAGAACCCCACAGCATCAGAATTATATTAACAACCTCTCAAAGAAACTGAATGCAATGATAAAGACCAGCAGACCATCACACAGATTACGATGAGCAAGCCAAATAAAAGAAAACTGCAAGATGTTTATCAGTTAACATCAGAAAACTAAGAAGTAACTCTTAGCAATGATGCAAACTTTTCCATATTGAAACCTCTCATCCAAACCTCAAAGGCACTGCAGACATAGTACATTTTTCTTCTGAAACTGCCATCTCCTCTTAAGCCATTTCAGAGTAACTGAGCCTCTGGTATTACTAAGAACATATTCTTAAAGTACTCTCCAAGACCAAGAACATTTCCTCCATTCGCTTGGACAAGATAAGTGCTTGTCTAATAAACAGTGTTAAACATGCACTCACTGATCTCCTCCTCAGGCTGTTTAACCAAACCTTTTCACTGGTTATGTTCTTGAATCTTGGTTCAGTGCCGTAGTAACGTCCTGCCATAAGGGTGGACCCATTACAGACCCTGGAAACTATAGGCTCATCAGTCTTATTTGTTAATCCTCTGAGCACATCATTACTGATCTTATAAATCATGACATCAAAAATCTGATTAAGCTTGACCACTGCAACATGGCTTTGCAAAGAGCAGGTCCTGCCAGCTGAATCTTGTCAGCTTATTTGAGAAGGTCACTCAGATGACTGACATGGTTACACTGTCCATGCTGCCTACCATGATCTGGCCAAGGCCTTTGATAACATAATGCATTATGGTTCTGTTTATACGTTGATGGCCTTAAGCATAAATTTCTGTGTAGTGTGCTGGACACCTAACTAGCTTAAGGCTAGCATGCACATTGGCCTAGTAGGTGATGCCCCCCAGACCGAGAGAAGGTGACTAGTGGTGTCCCTAGGGAGATGTACTGGGCTGCCTCCTTTTTAGCATCTGTCTTTTCCAGACCTCCTTGCTGATAACAGTGATTTCTGTTTAAGAAAGTTTGATAATGACTGCAAGTAGGATGTGGTTGTCAAATTCCCTTGATACACATATACCCTCCACAAACAACTAACTAAAGTCAATTTCTCATTCCTGGAAAAAGAGTCTCAAAGTTAATGTCTAGAAACATAGCATCATCCATTTCTGGAAGCAGAAACACTCTACATCCTATTGCATTGCAGTCATCCCATTGCCATACAAACCAGTGCTTAGAGACCTGGGCAGTTGGGTTGGTAGCTTATACTCCTTCAACCATCACATGGTTTCTGTAGTAAAGAAATATTTTTACAGTTTACATCTAATTGCCAAAGACAGTTAATTTGAAACTACGGAAGTCATTGTTCCCCTATATTCTGTCATCCATTCATTTTCTGTGCTTTATATCATACTGATAAGCACATTATACCTTTAAAATATGTCAGTTCTTGGATTTGTCAGTCACTAACAATGGTAAAACATGCTGTCCACTTGCATTTGCACATACCTTTACTGTAAATGGAAACGGCTACTTCACATCATCATGCAAGTGATCTATGAAGGAATGATAACCAATTAAGGCCTGTTTCAACTGCATTGTGAATGTGACCTTAGCAAAAAACTTTCTTCCCAGACCATTTTCAGAAAAGGCTCTTTAAAAGCTTCTGTTACCAGGAGATCACCTGACAAATGTACTCCTAGAATTTCAAGCTCCTTTGTACCATGGCATGATTTAAAATTTAAGCCATCCTGTACAGCCTTTAAATTCAGATGGACCTCCAAGCTTTTGTTTTCAATGCAATGCTTCTTTCACATGACAAACTTCCTGTAATAGAATCGCCTTTACTTCTCTTTTGTAGAAACTATAGTAAACATATTTTTCTAATTTCTCATCACTAGCTTATTCATAATTTTCCTTTTTAGAGTCATCTTTACTATTTAACTTTGACTCAGACTTCAAAATCTATTTATTTTTTCTGCTCTTTATATGACATATGTTTGGTTTACCAACAATAAAAATCTTAGCAAGTGATACACCGGTTTCAGCTTTTTCCAATTTATTAATAATTGCCACATTTTAGTCAACTGACAGTTATTGCAGTTTTTTTGCATGGTGATTCCATTACTGTATTATTACAGACTGATTGAAAGCTAATCTCTACCCTGCCAGCACACTACTGTCCTCATAACCGTAAGTGAAGCATCAAGATCATGGAGAATGTCTTGAGTCCACATGGTAGTGTAGCTAAAAGCATTTCAAATTTTTACCTGTTGTAATGACAAATTAAGGCTACATAACTGGACTGGATTTCTGTGCTATACTGCATATACAGTAGTGAATCTTCAATTGAATAATCATAAATAAAAACATTAGAGTACAGTATGTGTATATCGCATACCTCTCAACCTGTTAACACAAGAATCAGGGACAAAGCCAAAAATAATGAGAGTGTAAAGGCCCAAAGTTAGGGATAGATTTAAATAAAAATAATTGCTTTTATAAACTTAGAAAGTTGTTAGAATGGCAGGTTTTACATTAAGAGTGTTGACCTCATTTGTAGGATACATGGTCTTGTCCATGTAATATATTTTATGCAAGGAGTATGTTTAAGTGAAAGTCAAAGAAGTCAAAGGAGGTAAATAACAACTGAGAACTGAGAGCAGAGATTTGTTTATTTATTCCTTCATTCATTCTTTCTTTGATTGTTTACTTAACCCAATTCAAGGTTGTGTTGGAGCTAGAACCTAGCCTGACCCTTAATGGGCACAAGCAAGTGGAACTGTAGCACAGACAAAATATGTTAATGCGCTCATAACTTAAAATGGTGCCATGTTTGTGTGAATAGAGATGGGTACATTACTGCTGCTACTATTATTGCTATTATTTACCTTTTTAGAGCAGCATTGTGTGTGTGTGTGTGTGTGTGTGTGTGTGTGTGTGTGTGTGTTTTATATATATATATATATATATATATATATATATATATATATCAGTAGGTAGGTATTTGTTTTATTTTATTTGTCAAATGAGGTAGAGTGCAGATCCCATTGCACCATTTTTAGGCTAAGCCCAGGGGCACAAGATATTATGGAATACATTATGTAACTTAAAGGGAGTACATGACCTTGTTGACAATAATGATAGAAACACAGTGCTTAAACATATGCAGTGCCCATTATGCAGATTATAAACAATATACCAGAAAGGTCCCTTTCTTTGCAAACAGGAGGACACCTAGAAGGTGAAAATTGTGTTGTAGAGGGAGAGTGTTTTTAAGATTGCGGTAGTTTTGAACCATTACCATTTAGTCTGTGCTAAAAGTTTTATTTTTTTTTGTGTAGAAGTTTGGGTCAATAGAAAGTTCTTTTAAATGTGGTAGGATGGAATGCCATATTTTTAAGTGTAAGAAAGGAAAAGGCATGCTCAGTGGAATGTAGGCTTGAGTGTAGCTGTTATGTATTGGTAGTATATGTTGGTAGGGATCTTGGTTTACAGGGAACAAAATTCTTATGTAGTCTTTTTGCTGAGGGGAGGGGGCAAGGGTAGTCAGTTCATAAACCAGGCCTGAAATTAAAACAGTAATTCTAATTTGCATAAGGAGTCATTTTTGCCTTTTGGAGAGTGAAATAGTGGTGTTCCCTTTCTATGGCAACGGCTAGGAACTGAAAGCTGCTGTAACAAGGAAATTGGAGGGATTGGAGGTTCAAGTGGATGTGACTAGAATTCATATTTGAATTGGGGAGGCAAGAATCCTTCACTTATGGCAGCTCTCCTCTGTGGGGAAAGGAGTTGGGAGATTTTCTTGGAGCACAGTAGAAGAGTATTTGCATTCTACTTTGTAAGATAGACTTGCTTTAATAGGCTGAGGTTTGGGTCAAACTTTACTCTTTTGACGGAGTTTTGTGAGGTCATTAAAATACTACAGTTAGATGGGGCCTTCTATCTGTACTAAACAGTATTTTTTTTTAATTGAGGCTTAATTTGTGAGATCATGTAGGTTTCCTCCAGGTGCTCCATTTTCCTCCAAAATTCCAAAGACATGCAGTAGGTGGATTGGACACTGTAAATTGGCCATAGGTGTGAGTGTGTATGCATATGGAAGAACTACCATGGCAGGACTAACCAACTGGCGGTGTAACCCTTGGCTCTAGATGGTTTATGCGGTTGAAGTGACACCCAGACTCCATGTACAAAACTGGGAAAAAAGGGGTTGTGGATGGATGGATGGATGGATGGATGGATGGTTAGTTTGTGGGAGGAAAGCCTGTGTGATGGAGTGATCAGATAATTTTCAAAATGACTTTGAGAACAGTCTGTAAGGGACTTGATCTGTAAATCACACCTCCACATTTAAAGGCCATTTCTGTTTATCCAAAGTTCCAGTCATCAAAACTCAAGATGACATGGGCGCAAGAGAGGTCAAAAGGCAGCCCATTAATGAAAAGAGATAACAGAAAAGCGGATAGAGTTGATCATTGTTTTCTTCTGTGAGCACAGGGGCTGTAGAGAAGATATATGACCTAGATGAACTTTAAATTGTCTGTTACTGGGGAATTAATTGAATCATTGCACTGCTCTGGAGCTTACACCTGCTTTAAGATATGGATTTAACTGGATGATGTGAAGAATAGTTCAAAGAAATTTGATAGGTTAATGAATGTCATGCCTGTCAGTTGGACTTTGTACATGCTAATAAGAATGTTGTTAGTGAAGGCATATAGAAGAGTCATTTCACTTTCTCCTCACCAAAAACCATGATAGTGGAGGGAGGGGTTTCTCTGTGTTTGAAGACACTCAGTAAGTAAGTTGCAGATGATTTTTTTTTTTTCAAATAGTTTGTCTAGCATGGGCAGAACAGAAGTAGAGCAGAAGTCACTGGCAATGGCATACCAAGGGTGGGGTATAGGAATGATCTGCCCAGGTACAGGTTATAAGGGAATACATTTTCTGCTACCCCTATCTCAAGAAATTAGAATGTGCTACCATCTGTTGGTGTGGTAGTGCAGTATTGTATTTGTGATCATGGCTGAAGTACAACCTGAAAAACCTTATTTATGATGTTTTGTATGGATCAAGCTATATGTACAGCTATATATATATATATATATATATATATATATATATATATATATATATATATATAGATTAGATATATAAATACACACACACGCACACACACACACACACACACACACACACACACACACACACACACACACACACACACACACACACACACAGATGAATAAATAAAAAAAGAATAGTAACAAAATGTGTAAGGAAAGAGACATACAAAAACAACAAGGGTTACGCACTCCAGAGATCTAAACCTGATCTCTGACATGAATAGATCTTGCTGGAGAAACAGATATGTGTCTCAGAGATTGCTTCTCCTCTGGAATAGGCTTCCTATTCAAGTGAAGCAGAGCCCTTCCCTAACCATCTTCAAATGCAATCTGGATGGATGGATGGATGGATGGATGGATGGATGGATGGATGAGAAATCACAAATTCACTCCTAGTGTGAGGCCCATGTCTCCTATGGACAGAGGCAGTATGTAAAAATAGTCAAAACTCTATTTGCTGACCTTTGTTATCTTTCCCCTAGGGATGGAAAATTGGGTAAAATCTGTTTAAAACTGGATAGTTTTGTAAAGACTCTTGAGCCATTAGCCTGGTAATCTCATGTGAACCTATGAACAACTTTTCATTCTCAACTATGTTAATACCCACAATACAGCCAAAGAAAATAAGGCTATTATATGAGGACCTCAACAGTTATATCTTCAAACTAGTGATCTTTGTAATTGTATATGGAATGTTGGGGCTACAACAAAAAACATAATGACATGCAATCTGACATAAGAACATGGTAAACATGGGAGTGATTTATCAGGACATGATATCTCTGCTCTTCTCCAGTGAAATTATATCAATTTTTGCCAGTCTTATGCCTGCATATATAGATGAAAAACATGCTGGTCTCACAGTAAAACATCAAGCACAATGACAGACAAGGGACAGGTATGTGCACTGTATATTGTAAAGTGTCCAGTGAAGTAATAATTATGTATAAGACATATAAGGACGTTGTACTGGGGCAATGATATTACTGGGCTCACACATGTAAAACTTGTGTCATAAGAACAGCATATTTTTCAGGGCATGGAATTGGATCTACCACGATACTAACAATCTCACTGCATGTAGACTTAACATTATGAGCCACTTCTCCAGCTATACAAGGGAGGCATACATAAGTAAAATTTTAACATGGAGTTGATATTTTATTTGTAGTAAGGTATGCCTATAGTGACAGATGCTGCCTTGCTGTATAAGTGATATTTACCATTTTACTATCTGTGACTATGCAAACAGACAAATCTTTCACAACAGCAGGTATATTTACCCTGTCACTGTCTTATGCACTCTAGCTATCTCCTATGCATCTCTGTTTTCTTTTCAATCTCATCAGGTGTTGGAGGTGTGAAAAGGACATAATAAAAATCAATTGTATGGTGGCATGCATTTTGACAGGGTACTGGGTGAGTGAAACATTGCATGTTTACACTACTAATGTGGTAGATGTGCAGTAATTTCATCCACCCATTGGAGAATGTCAACCTTGCATCGACTCAAGTCATGGCAGTAGTGACAGCACTATTCCATCATGCATGGTATGTCAGTAGCATGGGTGATAGCTTTGGCCAAATTGTTTCAAGTATCAGCCTTCTTCTGTGATCTGGTACAGCTCTCCTTCAGAAGCATCTGTTTGTACCTAGGTTCATAGGTTCATAATTATATACTAGGATAATTACCACCAGGGCCTTTATAAGCCTAACTGTGCAGTCCAACCCAATTGTGCCCCTATGTATTATGGGTGTTTATTAGGAGGATATGTGTTCGTTAGTTAGTAAGTTTAGGAATGTTAGTTTGGGCATTACTGTATGCCTCTGCCAATCAGTGACATGGAGCCAGACCCAGGATAAATTTCCAATTTCCTATCTATTGTTATGTTAAAATAGGTTTAGTGATGGACTCTGCTTCATATGAATGGGGACCCTTTTCCACAGCATAGGGATCCTCTGAGACACATATCTCTTTCACCAGCATATCTTATTTATGTCAGAAACAAAATGTAAACCCATGGATCTAGTTCTGATGCTGTTCATTTTACAGATGTGCAAAAAGTCCAACACAGCTGGATTCAAGGATGCCTTGTATTCCAGGCATAGCTCACCTCTCGGTAACCTGTATGAGGCAAAGTATAGAGACAGAGCTTTAAGGCCATCCCTATAGGACATTGTGTTTATACCCTGCACTCTTCTGGTAATGACAATTTGGGGGTATTCCAACTGGTGCGATTGCCTGGTCAGGTACATGCCGAAGGAGGAATTATACTCAATGATGGGTCTGATAAGGGGCGAATAAAATGGCACTATCACTTCCTTGCACCTGGAAACCATGCTCTCACTAATAAGTTGGGTGACATAGAATGATTTTTCTTACTAACTTGGCCACATTTTGGTCAAAGACCAGATTACTGGCTACATATGTTCCCTGCTCCATGACTACTGGGTCAATTCTTAGGGGTGTCTTGTCAGTGCAGTAATTAGCTTGGCTGGCAGTTTTGCCAAAAGGCACTATAATCCATTTCTTGGCATTGAGCTTTAGTCCATAGTTTTGCACCAGTCATTTATCTGTTTTAGACTCTGTTGTAAGATGTTTGTGTCACGGGGGACTCTATGATAGCCCCAAATTTGCTGAAGGCTATCTCATTTGCACAATGAATGCCAATATAATAAAATACATGTATTGTAGTAATATGGTTCCAGAAGCACTTTAAAGTGCGAAACATGGCAGTGCTTCATCCATATTTCTGTTGTGGAGCATATATGCACAACAGCAACTCCCATCTTCACATGGTTAACTATAGAATGACTATTACTCTTAACTTTCCATCTATAGACTGTGGAACACAACCACTCATAAAATGTTGACCAAGTGGACAAGATGAGGAACAGTCAATAACAGCTTGCCAACAGGGTTAACTACTAAGCTCACAGCATGATTATCATATCTCATGTTTTATGTGTAAAATGACTTTTCATGAATTCATATTATTCAGTTTAATTTAACATGGATAGCAATTTAACAAATTGCTAACATGAATGTGTGACAGACTCTTTCAACGTGGAAATATGAGGAACATGGCTCCTTTAGAATCAAATTGAGGAATATTGCTGATAATGAGGTACATCTGAAAAGGATGAGTATAGCAATTTTCCAAACCCTGTAATCAGAGCTTCCCTCACATGTGCAGAGATAACCAAAGTGTTAGGATGTGTGCACATTATGGACAACTCAATACGATGTTTATAATGTTTGCTTCTCATGCATATTTAATGATTCAAAAACAATAATGACAGGAGCCTGAATTAACATCCTCACTGCACCCAGAGAGGACATAAACATGATTTAAGCCTGACAGGAAACACAAGTCATGATTGCACTACAGAAGATGAACTGTTGCTCAAATCCAATCCTTCTAACTTCAATCACTTGTTGCTACATACTAAGATTATCTGTTTAAAAAAGGTGTGTTGTACTTTTATACCTGCCTGTCTGTACCGTGGGAGCTTTTTTAGTGCTATTTATCATAAGGCCTAGAAGTTCTCTTCGGTTGTTCACTGTATCTACATGTATTGTCCCCAGATCTCTCTGATGGGGTACTTTAAAAGTCTACTGGCTATAATAGAATGCAATCACATTACAGCAGATTGTAACAAATAACAAGTGTGCCGTGTAGCAGTGTAATGCCGTGTAACTTCCAGATATGTGATTACAGTGTATATAGAAATTTTATAAAGGCTGTTACTAATTATCATTGGGATTTGTTTAGTTCTGTGCTTATTAACTTGCAGTCATTTACATGTATTTTTCTGTTTAGGGTAAATGTGTTGAAGATACAATAATGCATGACATTTAGCTAGACTGTTTTGTAGGTACACTTATTTTATGATCAGGCCCTACTTATGAGTGGCAGATAGAAAATTAGTGTAGTAAAATTTAGGTTTGGCAAAAGGACATAACCTGGTTATAAATTACAAGGATTTCGAGATGCAGCCAACAGGAAGATGTCTTAAAAAAGGAATCTTAAAATAAAGATAAATTGAGAAATAGTCAGTTTAACTGCATCTAAATGATTGCTGCGCAAGTTGTGGAAATAAGTATTGTAACTTGTTAATGTTGGTTGCAAAATTTGAGAATAAAAACACAATTAATAAATAAAAGTCACTAATGCCTTCTAGTGCATAAGAGAAATCCAGCATCTGTTTCCTGAAAATAAAGACCAATCAAAAGAGACAATGGTGCAGTTATTTAGGGATAGAGAACACAGATTACCAGCAAAGCTTCTTCTGTTGAGTCTACATTTCAAAAATGAAGTTCAGTCAAAGTAGTTGTATAAGGCATAATGCTACATCTGTCTTAAGTGACTGTTTTGTTTTTAGGTAGAGTATGTTGCCTGTGATTACATGTGACAAAGGGTTACTTGGACTCATAGTAGAAAATAACTGAATTTAGCTAGAAATGGGTTCTTGAAAAATGTGGTAATGATTATTTTGTTGCTTGCGTGTGTGCTTTTGTGAAAGTTAAATTACACAACCATACAGTGCTGGTACTGATGTTACTTTTACTGTAGCATTAAAAACATCAGTCACTACTACAGCCTGAAGCCTCACATCTGTTGAATCGATGATGCATTATGCTAAGCATATCTGCACATGTATTAATCCTTTTGTCTACTCTGCATAGATATGGGACAATGGTGGGTTTCAGAATATCTATCCTTCCAGTGTAAGGGAAATCAATGATTCTTTCATGAACAGCAGTAGGACTATACATGTTGTTCACTAAAGATCCTTGACGTGTTGGGGAGAGCTATGACATGAGAATATCTTTCCAAACAGAAAACCTTGACAGATTCCACAAAGCTTATAGTCAAGCAAGTGTGGTTGTTGACATATCCATTAGCCACTAAAGATCAAAGTATTCTTTATTTAGCAGTTATATTATATATACACATGCATATGTTATGTGAAGTGAAATGTTTATCTTTTTCTGCTGATATTTGTAAAACAAATGTGCAACAATAACCCTTGTTCCTTTTGCTACATGTGAATCAGCCTACAATGCTGCTCACCCAACAATATAAATGAAATAAAATAAATAAAAATAGCCATGGCTACAATGTTCAAATAGATGAGATGCAATGGTAGAACACTAGTAAATAGAATAGAAAAGGTAAAAATCATGGAGAGACCTCAGGCATGTAGGAAACAGGGTTGTAGTGAAAAGGAAAGAGAACATCCTGTTAATTTTATCATTATATGTGGCCAGTAGTGGACAGCTTGCTTACATTAGCAATGCGCATGTATTTAACAAAGAAGAGTATAAGGGAGTTAAGATGACTGATGCAAATCGATGATCATAATGGTGTATGACGGTTCAGGGAAGATACCGATTTGTTTATACACAGGAGTATATTACTGCTCCCAAATTACCTTTGACCTACTTATAATCCAAATGAATCAGGAAAAAGTTAACAACATTACTGATGCCATGTTATACTTGGTAGGTGGATTTGCAGACACTAATTTATCCCTGTATTATTTGCTCCTAGGCTGCGGTGGTACAGCGGTTAGTGTAGTTGCCTCACAGTGATAGGTTCTCCAGTTCAGTTCTCAGCTGGAGCATCCTCTGTGTGGAGTCTGCATGTCCTCCCTGCAGTTGATTGAGTTTTAAAAGACATGCAGTTAAGTGTGTGCATGTGCCTTCTGTGAAGGTTGGGTACCGGGCTGGCAACTTGCCACTGTAAAAACTCCACTGCCAACCAATCTGTGGACTGGTGATCCACTGTGGTGACCTGTAATGGGAGAAGCCAAAAAACACTCATTGTCTGTACCCGGTTATTGTAACATGCATAAATAAAATAATTAGATACACAGATAAATAGATCAACAACAACAGACAAATAAATAGTGATAAAGAATTGTACTTAATTTGGTGGCCCTCACATTGAAATAGTAGTAAAATACACTGGTGTGCATTTTTTCACAGAGTTGCTGGCTTCTATTGTGCTATCTACTTTAAAATGTTACCATCAGGATTGTGTTGACAATTACTGTTAAATCAGAGAGTGTACTGAGTTGAGCATTGCTTGGCTGCTAGCACAGCATTCATGTGCAGACTTGTGATTTAGCACATTACAATTATGAAGCTACTTCTGGGATTTCTTTGTGTATATGGCCATATGACACATACATAATAGCTTTTTGAAGTTTTGCATACCAGTCACTTGAAATCTAATAAAAGTTTTTATTACTTTAATTATATTTTATCTGTTGCTGTTCATGGTGTATTGTGTATTTCAGACAACACTGTCTATTTAATAATTGGAAGCATATCCCCCAGTTAAAGTCACTGAAATTCTTAGATGACTACATTCTAATAATACTGACATTTTTCATTTGGACTAAGAAGGTTACTGTTTTTTGGGGGGCTGTACTACAGTGTATAATAGACATGCTGAAAACATTTAACATAAATTTGAATGAACAAAGTTATAGATGGATCTTGGTATCACTCAGAGGGGTCTTTGATGCTTGCGACATGAACTGTACATGGCATTTATAGCATTTACTGTCTGTTTTTCCTCTTTTTTCTGCAAAAAAGAAAAAAACAAAAACAAAAAAAAAAATCTTGTTTTCCCACCTTGCTGAACTAGAATAGTCCAGTCTTCAGAGTTTTCTGATCTCTGGGCTTTGTCTTGGTTCCTGTGCTATTCCATATCCTTATTTGGATAAAAGGAAGCATCTTTGTTCACCAGTGGGAGTGGGGAGCACTGAGCAGCCTATTTGTCCCTAGAGGAGTGGTTCCAGCCAGAAACTTGTAGTCTATTGGCCATTTTGGGTCAATTCCTAGCTCTTTTCAGCCCCCTGTAATAAAGCCCGCTTTAGCATGCTTTTTCGCTTGTATTCAACTCAGCACCGCTCCTCGTGGTGTCCTGCAGAGTTCTACAAGCAGCAGAGAGCAAAAGAGTGACTTTTTCCTGATTTAAGTATTTTTTCTGGCTTTTTGATTATTTACTGCTTAGCGACTGGATTTTTGCCTGTTTATACAGCTCTGCATTCTATTTAAACTATTTTTGTGTTGATTAACTGTTTTGCACCTGTAAAAAAGTTATTTGTTGCTTAATTTTACCTGTAGGCTAACACACTCAAGTGTGCTAGCCGTTCACTTTTATAGCATTTACTGTCTGTTTTTCCTCTGTTTTCTGCAAAAAAATATCTTGTTTTCCCGCCTTACTGAACTAGAATAGTCCAGTCTTCAGAGTTTGCTGATCTCTGGGCTTTGGCTTGGTTCCTGTGCTATTCCATATCCTTATTTGGATAAAGGGAAGCTTCTTTGTTCACCAGTGGGAGTGGGGAGCACTGAGCAGCCTATTTGTCCCTAGAGCAGTGGTTCCAGCCAGAAAATTGTAGTCTATTGGCCATTTTGGGTCAATTCCTAGCTCTTTTCAACCCCCTGCTATAAAGCCCGCTTTAGCGTGATTTAGCGCAGAGTTGCCCATAGAGCACCATCGGGCAGCGCCGGTTAAACAAGGTTAAACTATTTCTGGCTCCGTAAAGTCTGCTCTTCAATTTTTCCCTTAGAACTTCTCTACTTGCAATCTAAACAGTCTATTCTCTATCTCAAAAGCTCAGCACTTGCTCCTAAAGCATTTTTATATAGGTAAAGTACTTATATACTAAACAAAGTACAACATTAGCCTAGAATCCCCTTGAGTACCCATTTCCCTATAGGTCCCTTCTGATTCAGTTACACAGCAAACTTTTTCACTTTTTCTAGCATGTCGAAGGGTCAATTGCTAGCGTCCTCTCCTGTTCAGCTGGTGAATCTTGGCATCTTGAGGCAATGTTACAATTGCCTCATGTACACAGACAACCCACTCCTTCTCCCACAAAACACAAATACATGCGAGAGATGCAACTATATAGCCAAACTGGAGGCTGAGCTCTCTCAACTCAGGACTGGCAAGACCAGACAGGAGGAGAAGGAAACCACGCACACCACAAACCCAGTTTCACATAGAACTATCACAACTGCAAAACAAACACATAAACACACAAAGACATACTCGGAGGCACTGATCAAAAATCTACCAAAACTACAGAGGCCTCCAAAGCAGACACCCAAGCAACTGCCACCTCAAGACATAAGACATACAACACATAGCTCTCAAAGTCAGTGTGCTAAACAGTCACAGCCCTTAAGGCCAAACACAATGCCAGACACACTTGTTATAGGTGACTCCATAGTCAGACACACTGACGTCCCACTCACCAGACTGAACAAGGAAAAGATCACAGTAAGCTGCCTGTCGGGTGCTAGAATCTGCCACATAACACAAGCACTCAGGTCACTCCACAGCAAGTACAAGTATGACTCAGTCATTGTCCATGCCAGTGTGAACGACCTGAGACGTACCTCCCTGGACTACATGAAAAGAGACATAGAGGAGCTCTCAGATTATGTAGCCCAGGCCGGTATGACCCTGACCCTGAGCAGTATCCTACCCTCACCAAGAATGATGCCACAATACAGAGACAAAATGATCAGCTTTAATAATTGGCTTAATTACTGGTGTCATTCTAAGGGATCCAATGTCTGTCTGCCTGGGATGACATGCTTGACAAGCCACGCTGCTTCACAAGGGACGGCTTGCACTTGTCACCCCTGGGTTTCTGGATATTGGCAAAGGCTCTTGCCACCCCCATAGTGCCTTTTTTAGGCAAGGCTCAAATGATAAACCTACCGCCCTAGAAAACAAAAATGGAAAAAAACTAAGGGTAATACTGCTCAATGCCAGAAGTCTAAACCTCAAGATGCACGCCCTCGAAGCCCTCCTCAGTATGGAGAACATCGATGTCTGTGCTGTGACTGAAACCTGGTTCAAGGCTCCTGAGAGCACCCCAGCACTGTCAGGTTATACCTCATATCATGCGTTCCGGCCCCAAAATCTGGACCGAACCACAAAAGGAGGGGGAGTATCCATATTCATAAAGGATACCCACACCTCCAGGTTAGTGGCAATGCACAAAGCATCGGAGACCATCCAGGTGCAATTAACCATAGGTAAAACTGCCCTACAGTTTGTAGCATGCTACAGACCACCCTCTCAAACTCAGGAAACCCACACAGCCTTCCTGAAGACACTGGAGAGTATGAATGTCTCTCCAAACACCATCATATTGGGTGACTTCAACTACCCAAACATAGACTGGGAACATTACTCAAGCCCCAACACCCTACCCCAAAGGTTCCTGGAGTTCATAAACTCAAATGCTATGGAACAACTAGTCACCATTCCCACAAGAGGAGAAAATATACTAAACCTGATCATCACAAACATGGGGACAAAATGCTCCACACCGGAAGTATATCCCTCATTGGTGAGATCAGACCATAAATTAATCTCACTGGAGATCCACATCCCACCCCAACCCCAGCAAAAAAGACCACAGTGAAGAACTTCTCAAAAGCAAACTTCACACTTCTTAAGACTGGAGTGGTATCCTTCAAGGCCCCCGATCCAGTGGAAACCACAACCCATTCTGCTGAAACCCTTACAAATGCCTTCTACGAGCACCTCCAGGAATGTATGGATCAAGCAATCCCTAATAAAATCAAGACCCTTTCCACCAAAGGCAGGCGCCTGGTCTGGTGGACCCCAGACATAAACAAACTCTACAACAAGAGGAGAAAGCTACTACATGACAGAGCAAAATCCCTAAAAGGGAAGGCATCTGTGATCAATACTAGCAAAAAACTACGATCACTCATAAAATCATCCAAGGCCAACTTTGAGAGAAAAATCACTAAAGACACAAAAGACAATCATAAGGCCTTCTTTAGCTATGTTAGAAACCTGGGTGTAAACTCCCAGATATGCTCAGAATTGGTCCAAAATGATACAAAAATCACTGAACCCACAGACATTGCCAACATACTGGCAGACAGGTTCAGTGCTAATTTCTCCCCCCCCCCCCCAAAAGGAGAAACATCTATCCCACCAGAGTCTAGCCTCCCAAACATCTCAGATGCCCAGGTGAGAGCTGCTCTCTCTAAAGCAAAAAACACAGCATCAATTGGACCGGACGGTGTCCCCAGCTGTGTGCTACACAAACTCAATGAGGAACTAAACCCACACATAAGGCTGCTGTTTAATCTTAGCCTTACTACAGGATACGTACCCAAAGAATGGCGTACGGCAACTGTGGTCCCACTCCACAAAGGCGGTGCTTCTACGGACCCTGGAAATTACCGCCCCATAAGCTTGACGAGCCTTGTCTGCAAAGCTATGGAGAGGATCATAATGGAACTCATAAATAAAGACATTGGGGACCTACAGACACTGGATCCTACCCAATTTGGCTTTGTCAAGGGCAGATCCTGCCTCTTGAACTTGGTCGACTTTTTCGAAACAGTCACTAAGGCCATTGATGAGGGTAAGGGAGTTCACACAGCCTACCTTGACCTAGCAAAAGCGTTCGACACAATACCCAACTCGGGCATCATAGAAAAGCTCACCAGCTTAGATGTAAACCCATATGTCACAAGATGGGTTGCAAACTGGCTCAAGGACAGAACCCACAGGGTTAGAGTTGCTGGTGCCATGTCAGACTCTAAGCCGGTCACGAGCGGTGTCCCACAGGGCTCAGTCCTGGGCCCCCTCTTGTTCAGCATTTATTTTTCTGAAGTGCAGGCAAACATAGGGGGATTTTGGTTGACAAAATTTGCAGATGACTGCAAACTGGGCACCATAATTGACACTCCATCAGACACAGACATCCTCCAGAGAGGTCTCATAGAAATGGATAACTGGTGCCAGAGCCATGGCCTTAAGCTAAATGCCAAAAAATGTATAGTCATACCCTTTGGGAAAAACAAGGTAACCCCTAATTACCACATAGGTGGTAATCCATTAAACACGGAAGAAGTTATCAGGGACCTGGGGACCCAAGTTGACAGTAACCTCTCTTTTGACACTCACATTGCCAAAGTGGTTAGGAAGACCTTCTACATTGCCCACCTGATCATGAAGGGATTCACATCCAGATCAGGAGAGGTCATTGTACCTCTGTACTCTTCACTTATCAGACCAATGATTGAGTACAACGCCCCATTCGGAATGTACCTTACCCGACACCTGCAGCAGTTGGAAAGCCCCCAAAAGTTCCTCACCAAAAGG
Organism: Protopterus annectens; assembly: GCF_019279795.1. Classification (NCBI taxonomy): domain Eukaryota; kingdom Metazoa; phylum Chordata; order Ceratodontiformes; family Protopteridae; genus Protopterus; species Protopterus annectens. The sequence goes on along the minus strand of NC_056732.1, from coordinate 1,122,214,839 downwards.
ATAAAGGGGCTCAAACATTTGTCATACGCTGCCCGACTGAAGAAACTCCAGCTCTATTAAGTCGCATACCGTCTGCTCAGAGGTGATCTGTGCCTGACATACAAGGCCATGTCCAAACCGGAATTAATGGACATGCTCCACCTCAAAAAATCCAAATCCACCAGAGCCACGAGAGCAAGAGACTTAAACCTCAACACGGATATAAATAGGACGTGCTGGAGGGACAGATTCATCACCCAGAGACTCCCTACACTATGGAACAGAATCCCAGTCCATGTGAGGCAGAGCCCCTCACTGACTCTGTTCAAGAGAAATCTTGACGAGTGGATGGGAGATCGTAGGTTTACCCCGGGAATCATCTCTGTGTCACTGCTGGACAGAGGCACAGCAAACTAATGGGTATAGTATTCTCATCCTAAGGGGTGGTGAAAGTCACACACACTCTGGCTAGGCTTATAAATGCCCTAGGGCAGATAGCCTAGTATGAACCTATGAACCTATAAACCTATACATATATTTCTGAATTTCAGTTATGGCATTTCATGAAAAAGAGGTTTGCTTAGGCTTTGAATACTTTCAATCACTACTTAATGGCAGAGAGTGCCATCATTCATTAGAGTTCTGCCTCAACCATTTGCTGAAACATTGCCGTCTCTAGAATCATAAAAGAGGGCACTTAAATGACTTCAAAATGATTACTGCATTCATTTATTTATGATGATTAGCCAGCAAAGATGCAAATCTTTTCCCATTGGGAGTGCTAATTCTCCTTACTTTCCACAACTTGGATGCACTCCTGTGCTGAAAGGTTTAACTACTTGGTCAGTGTCAAGCAATAAGTATTTCACTATATCTGTGGTCTGAGTTTGTGGGCTACATGATTATGTGCAAATATCCTGTCAATTGAAAATACTGCTTCATAGAACAGACAGTGGACAGTACACAGCTGCAAATTAATGTTTCCTGGAATTACTTTAAATAGTCCATAATATGAAAACTATTTCTGGTCGATATAGAACATTTTGCATTTACTATAGCACAGGTTGTGTTCAAATAATAAAGTACACACATCAATGAGATATATTATATATTCTTAAATAAAGATGTGATATTAGCTGCCTTACATAATTAAACTAGAAAATGTATTTCTATTGTTTATTATACCTAAAACACCGGGCAGAGGTTGGATTTATAGAGATTTACTCTCAACTGACAAGGTTTGATGCCAAGGGTGAAGTACAAGAGAAGAAATGCATGCACAAGAAGAGGAATTAGATACTACAAAACTTCTGTATCTGTTAGGTATTATAGCTATTATACGTCAGAACTTTTAATTTTAGCTTTGTGCATGGTAGTATTAGTTCTAAGATATTAGAATACTGACCATACAAATGATGACTCAAGTCATTTATAATTCATTTAAATAGATAACGTGTGCACAATCACCACACACACAAGCACCTTTATGTACACACACACACACACACACACACACACACACACACACACACACACACACACACACATGCGTGTGCAAGCACACCCCCACATATATATACATGCATCTTACACTGATAATATGACTCTTAGTGAGCTATATGGGTTTCTGTTTAATAAAAAAAGTGTGTTTAATAAAAAAGTGTGTGGCTAAGATTTATTTAAGTAGTAAAATTACAGTCAACAAGCACAGTGCCAAAAGGCAAAGTAAGGCCGCATCCATTTAACAACATATAACAAATAGCAATTCATGTACCAGTGAGTCTACAATTAGAAAAAATTGATATAAGCTAAATGGAGTGTAGTACAATGGCTGTTAGGCTAAAAAAGAAGACAATACTGTATTTCTAAAATATCTTTGTGATAACGAAAAATGCCTTTGTGGTATTAATGAGCTATTCACTATGGTTATATAGCGCTATGCTGACATACACACTCGTTTTGGAACTTTACTAGCACTTGTCACTATTGTTTCTGATATAGAGTATGATATTTTAATGAGAAAAGATTGTCCTTATGTTTAAAGTCTATAGGACACCTGGAAGGAAAGAAAAATATCTCAAACTATAGTGATATACAACCAGACTTACAGAAGCATACTAGAAATGGAGAGCAGAAAATGAAGTTTGATAACAAGAAAGTAAATGAACTAAGTGTCTAATCTTAGATCAGATAAACAGTCCAGGTTTAAGGAAATGCAGACCTACTAGAAATGTTACAACAAATACTCAATTGTAATAAAAGAACAGAGAAACAATATGAAGTATTTAACACCTCTTACCCTCAGAATTAGGATGGGTTGGGAAACAGTCAGTCTAATACATTGAAAACACCAAGTGTTGCCTTCAGCGTTGTAAGTAAAACAGGGAAATAACTGTCAAACCCAATGGCAGATGCACCTGCTATTAGTGAAAGTGTGGTAGAGTAATGCTGGCTACAGTGGTGGATTTAGGAATTTGCAAAAGGGGAGGGCTCGGTCTGGTTAGTTGAATACCAAAGTGGGAGTGGGAAAGTGGGACACTGGGTTAGGGGGTTGTGGAAAGATCACCTTAAGAAGCTCTGATGTCATGTGTGGAAAGATAGCAACATACATTCAGTTGCACATGATGCTTCTGTGGATGTGGTAGTAGGAACAGGTAACATGGAACTTTGAAAACTGAAAATGTAAAACATTCCTCATAATGTGGTACATTTGAGAGGTATTGCTGTTTGTGCTGTTAGCTAATGAAAGGTACAGCCTTTACCATTGGTTTATGGTGCACCAGGTGGCTTACTGCACTGTTTTTTTTTTAATTATTCAATTACTTACGGTGCCTAGGGAAAATAGTAAACTGCTAATCATCAGGGGAAATGGTTACACCACATTTTTTTTTTTGCATGTAGTTAAAATCTGCATAATTGCAAGAGTCGATTATCGCCTTCTCTCTTACTCCAGCTTGCTGCTAAAGCAATATGTGAAACTGTCTCTTGTTTTGGCCCTTCAAGTTACAGCCCCAAATTAGGGATATTTTAAATATTGGTACTACTGGCATAGAATGCTAACAGAATAGGAGGAGTTTAATGCATTTAGTGAAGTAAAAGAAAACTGCAAGTATAGTAATTATCTTTAGTTATTTGTTAAATGAAGCACACATCAGTTTTTAAAAAAATAGCATTAAATAAATAAATGCATAAATTAACAAATAACAAAAAGTAAAACTGGTTACGAAGAACAGAGTAAAGTTTGAGCCCAAATAAGTAGGCCCTTGAAAATAAAGACACAGATGAGATATGAGGCACAGATGAGATATGTGACAATAAAACAAATTTCTGAAGTTGAAAATACTTAAAAATAGGTTAGGAGGAAAGTAGTTCATCCTTATATAATATTGGCAAATCATGAAAGGACTCTTTCTGTAAAGTCACTCTTGTAGCTGGAATAAACCAACATGTTTTTTCTGCACTATTGCTGACTATATAATGTGCAAAATAAGTTAACACCTGTCACTCTCTTCCAAGTAAAGATTGAAAAAAAATGTTGTTCATGGGAACTTATTGGAAAATTGCAGGACTACTTTAGCAGTGGCAATTATGTTTTTTCTTCTGGCCTGAAACATTCCTTTAATCTTTGTAAGTTTATATTAGACTATATTACTGAAGAGAGAAAGAGAGCATGCAAACATAATATGGCCTCCCCCTTCTGTAGTCTTCTCCTATAACTCATTTCATGTTTTTATCTACTTGTACTCTGAATCCTTGTTTCACTCTGTTAACATCTGCTCCTAATTCTTCTCCCTGCTGTTTAAGAATAATGAGGAGCAGGTGTTATAGAGTAAAACAAGGATTCTGAGTATAGTAGATAAAAACATAAAATGAGTTAGAGGAGAAGACTACATGAGGGGGAGCAAATTAAAAAAGGCGATCATTTCAGAAGAGGTATCCAGGATTCCTGCCTTGCTGAGAAAACTGAATAATCATTTATTGCCTATTCACTAGTATGCCAAACAAGGTACTTTCTCAACTGTACCAATTTGGCACCTTTATACCAGCACATCAAAAAAAAAAAAAAAAAGAATTAATACCTTACAGTCAAATCCCTCATTCTCACCCCGAGTAGTTCTTCAGTGCTGGAACACTACACAGTCGTTTGTCCAACAAATACTCACAGACAATAATGATAATTTACATTTTCACATGACAAATCCTAGATGTCTAACTCAACTACAGTGGAGGTGCAGTTAGAGGAGCATTTGAGAAACATTATAAAAAAAAATCACCTGACTGCAACCTCAAATCACATATCCAATGTTTTTGAGTTAGGAGCGTTTGATGACAGTCTAGGATTCATTGTGAGAAAATGAAAATTCACCCACTGAAGTTGAAACTGAAAAATGTACCATTTGACAGTATATTTTTCTGTTTTCAGCATAACATAGTGTATTTTCTTTTCACAGCTCAATAAAAAAAATGTAAATTGAAATTGGAAAATGTACCATTTTGGTGGTAGATTTTTCCAGTTTAATAAAAAAAAAACTGAAGAACAAGGTTTCAGAAAGGGGGAAAAGGGGGCAGGAATCTAAATTTTTTTTATGTTTCCAATTAAAGTGGTATTTCATCTTGTTAATTGTGTCGGAAAATAACAACTCCTCAGCAGGAATCAGAAGAAAAGTTTTCTTCCAGTTAAGATACCAGATTCCATTAATAACCATATAGGTTATTCATTTGCTAATACAGTGAGTGGAGTGGCCCTCTGTCTTAATGTGGACTTAATGGGCACAATTCAATGAATCATTGATACAACTACACACAGATTGCCTTGTTTCAGCCATCAGCTTTACTCTCAGTCTTACGATTCCATTTTTAGCTCTTTTCTGTCCAAATTCAAGTTAGCTTGTCACCTATGAGAAATGCAAACCTGTCAACATATGAGCTCATGAAGTCTGTACAAAGCCAAAAATAGTGTGTGTGGAAGTCAAAGGCTCAAAATTAGGGTCTACATTAGAACAGCAAACACTCAAAATGTCAAGTGTTCTAATATCGAACCCTAGCAATCGAAAATGCAAAACATCGAACATTCAGAACAGTAAATTTTTTCCTAGGGAAAAAAATTGCTGTTAAAAACACATACACACAACACAAGCACACCAAACAAACAGCAATCCACACACATACACCTAAACTCTAACAGCTAACCCTACACTAAACTATACATACACCATTAACTATCAACTTACCTTAACCCAAATCCTAACCCTAAGTTCCATCACTATCGCACACTCACCTAACCCGCTCCCTAACCCTAACTCACCTAACCTGCCCTAACCCTCACAGTGGTCCCTCTCCACAAAGGTGGTGCCTCAATGGATCCTGGAAACTATTGCCCCATAAGTCTCACTAGCTTGGTCTGCAAAGCTATGGAAAGGATCATCATGGACCTTATAAATAAAGATATTGGGGACCTACAGACACTGGATCCTACCCAGTTCAGCTTTGTTAAGGGCAGATCCTGCCTCTTAAACCTGGTCAATTTCTTTGAAACAGTCACCAAGGCCATTGACAATGGGAAGGTGGTCAACACAGCCTACCTGGACCTTGCAAAAGCCTTCGATACAATACCCCACTCGGGCATTATAGACAAGCTCACCAGCTTAAATATAAACCCCTATGTCACTAGATGGATTGCAAACTGGCTCAAGGACAGAACCCACATGGTTAGAATAGCTGGAGCCATGTCAGACTCCAAACCAGTTACAAGTGGCATCCCACAAGGCTCAGTCTTGGGACCTTTCTTGTTCGGTATATATTTCTCAGAGGTACAGGCCAACATGGAAGGACTGTGGCTGACCAAGTTCGCAGATGACTGCAAACTGGGTGCCATAATAGACTCTCCAGCTGACACAAGCATCCTCCAAAAGGGTCTCATAGAAACAGACAACTGGTGCCAGAGCCATGGACTCAAGCTAAATGCCAAAAAGTGTATAGTCATCCCCTTTGGCAAAAACAAAGTGCCCACAAATTAAAACATAGGTGGTAATCCATTAAGTACAGAAGAAGTAATTAGGGACCTGGGGACCCAAGTTGATAGCAATCTCTCATTTGACAACCACATGGCCAAAGTGGTTAGAAAAACATTTTATATAGTCCACCTAATCATGAAGGGATTCACATCTAGATCAGGGGAGGTCATCGTGCCTCTTTACTCATCCCTCATCAGGCCCATAATTGAGTACAATGCCTTTGGGATGTACCTTACCAGACACCTGCAGCAACTGGAAAGACCCCAAAAGTACCTCACCAAGAGGATCAAGGGGCTCAAACAGATGCCGTATGCAGCCCGGTTAAAGAAACTCCAGCTCTACTCAGTGGCATACCGCCTGCTCAGAGGTGATCTGTGCCTGACGTATAAAGCCATGTCCAACCTGGAATTAATGGACATGCTGCACCTCAGAAAATCCAAAACCCATCAAGCTACATGCTCAAGGGACTTAAACCTCAGCACTGAAATAAATAGGACATGCTGGAGAGACAGATTCATAACCCAGAGGCTCCCTTCACTCTGGAATAAAATCCCAGTCCAGGTTAGGCAGAGTCCCTCATTGACTCTCTTCAAGAGGAATCTTGATGAGTGGATGGGAGATCGTAGGTTTACCCCGGGTATCACTTCTGTGTCACTGTTAGACAGAGGCACAGTATACTAACATCGAAAAAGGGCATAGCAAAATTAATTTAAAATGGGTGGCGAAAGCCATACACACTCTGGCTAGGCTTATAAATGCCCTAGGGCAGATAGCCTAGTATGAACCTATGAACTTATGAACCTATGAACCTATCCACACAATCGCACACTTACCTGACACACGCCCTACCCCACACATCCACACAATCGTACACTTACCTAAACCCGACCCGTAACTTTCCACCAGAGCGCTGAAAATACTGAAAGCTAACCCACTTAGCTTCTGCTCCTCCTTTCCCCTTTCCACTTTACAAAAAAAAAATTAAAATTTCTAAGCTTGTTTCCTGCCTTTCCTATAAGTTGTCTAGTCCAGATACAGATTTGCTGTATCCAGGACTGTTTGTAAGCTTCTGAACCCTAAGCCTTTCTGTGATGGAGGGAAGCCTTCTAGCTTAATTTTGTTTCTTAGAACTAGCCAGTTTTCTAGTTTCAGCACTCAAATCTGTTTCTTTGAGCTCAGCACTTGTTCAGAACTCATTGTAGGCACTAAATAAGCTACAAATTACTACAGCACTCAACTTTTCTCACTTGTCTAGAGAAAAACAGTTTCTAGTACTTAATAAATAAGCACCCATCCAGGCTTGTCTAAGGGTCAGCTCCCAATGTTTTCTCCTGTATACCTGATGAATCTGGGCATCTTGGGGCAATGCAGCAATTGCCTCATGTACCCAGACAACCCTCTCCTCCTACCACCCAACACTAGAACTTGTGAGAGATGCACTTATATAACCAAACTGGAAGCAAAGCTCACTTCACCCAAGAATGGACTAGACAGTCAAGAGGAGAAGGTAAACACTTGCACCACATCACACTCATCACATAGTCCCTCAAAACCTACACCACCAAAACACACACATAGAAACACAAATACACACCTACTTTCATGGATGTTCTCAAAAAAAATCTACCCAAGCAACAGGGACCTCCAAAGCAGAAATATAAGCAACCTCCACCCCCCAACACAACCCAAATGACACATAGCCCCCCCAACTCAGTGTGCCATTCAACCACAGCCCTTAAGGCATAACAATGTACCTAACACTCTAGTCATAGGTGACTCTATAGCCAGGCACACTGATGTTCCACTCACCAGGCTAAACAAGGAGAAAGTCACTGTCAGGTGCCAGGATCTGCCACATAACTCATGCACTCAGGTCACTCCACAGCAAGTACAAATATAACTCTGTCATTGTACATGTAGGTGTGAATGACCTGAGATGTACCTCCCTGGAGTACATGAAAAGAGACATGGAGGAGCTTTCTGATCTTGTAGCCCAGGCAGGTATGACCCTAGCCCTGAGTAGCATCCTGCCATCACCCAGAATGATACCACAGTACAAGGAAATTGATTGACTTCAACAATTAGCTAAGCTTCTGGTGTCATTCTAAGGGGATCCAGTATCTGCCTGCCTGGGATGACATGATCGACAAACCACAATGCTTTGCCAGAGATGGCCTGCACCTGTCACCCTTGGGATTCCATATACTGGCTAAGGCTCTTGCCACCCCTATAGTGCCTTTTTTAGGCAAGATTCAAATGACAAATTCACCACCGTAACAGGTACAAGCAAGTAAAATCTGAAGGTAATGCTACTCAATGCTAGAAGTTTAAACCTCAAAATGCACTCACTAGAGGCCCTCTATAAAATGGAGATCATCGACATCTGTGCAGTAACAGAGACCTGGTTCAAGGCTCCAGAGAGCACCCCTGCATTACCAGGCTATAATTCATACCACACCTTTCGGCCACCTAACTTGGACCAAGGCACTAAAGGCGGAGGTGTGTCAATATTCATTAAGGATATCCACACCTCCAGGCTAGTTGCTCAGCATAATGCATCTGAGATTATCCAACTGCAACTAACTCTGGGCAAGACTGCAATGCAAATTGTAGCTTGCTACAGATCCCCCACCATGCCCCAGGATTCCCACTCCTCATTTCTTGATACTCTGGAAAAAATTAGAGTACAACCTAACACCCTAATATTGGGCAATTTCAACTACCCCACCATTAACTGGGAAAACTACTCGTGTACCAACTCTTGTGCTCAACGTTTTCTGGAATTTATAAATTCTAATGCCTTGGATCAACTTATCCACACTGCCACCAGGGGCAGCAATATCCTAAACCTGCTCATTACCAACATGGGCAACAGGTGTTCCACACGAGAGGTCAATTCCTCGTTGGTCAGATCAGACCACAAGCAAATCACCCTAGACATCCACATTCCCAGCCCCACCCTCCATTAGGGAAACCACCATAAAAAAATTTCTCCAAAGCCAACTTCATGCTTCTTAAGACAGAAGTGGCAAACTTCACGACACCCATGCTGATGGACAGTAGAGATACTATTGCTGAATCCTATACAATTGCACTTTATAAGCACTTACACGAGTGCATGGATCGTGCAATCCCTAACAGAACCAAGATGCTATCCTCCAAAAAAGGAAGCCAATCTGGTGGTCCCCTGCTATAAACAAACTCTACAACAGAAGAAAGAAACTGTTGCAAAAAAGAGTAAAATCCTGTGATTGGAGGAACTCCGTGGTAAGCCTCAGTAAGAAACTGAGATCCCTCATAAAATCCTCCAAAGCTAGTTATGAAAACAAAATCGCCACTGATTCTAAAGACAGCCACAAAGCATTCTATAGCTATGTCAAGAATCTCAATGGCAACACTCAGATCTGCTCTGAGTTACAGCACAATAGCACTAAATATACAGGACAAACTGATATTGCCAACATCCTGGCAGATAGGTTCAGTGCTAACTTTACCCCTCTCTTATCCCCTATAGGGCCCATCTCTACACCGGGAGAATGCAAAGTACCTGTAATCATGGCTGCACAGGTAAAAAAACACCCTCTCCAAAGCCAAGAACACAGCATCCATGGGAACAGACAACATCCCAGGCTGCGTTCTACATGAACTACAGAATGAACTTGCACCCCACCTAAGTACCATGTTCAATCATAGCCTCAACTCAGGCTTTGTGCCCACTGAATGGTGCACAGCAACGGTTATCCCACTCCACAAAGGAGGAGCCACCATGGACCCTGGGAACTACTGACAAGCCTGGTCTGCAAGGCTATGGAGCATATCATCATGGAACTTATAAACAATGACACTGGTAATCTCCAAACTCTGGACCCTACCCAGTTCGGGTTTGTAAAAGGCAGATCATGTCTCCTAAACCTGATAGACTTCTTTAAAGTGGTCACCAAAGCTGTAGATGAGGGTAAGATGGTACACAAAGCCTATCTAGATCTTGGCAAGGCTTTCAACACCACCCCCCACTCTGTAATTATAGACAAACTCACTAAACTAGCTATAAATCCCTATGTCACAAGATGGGTTGCCAACTGGCTCCCTGACCGAACCCACACTGTGAAAGTGGCAGACTCTAAATCCAACTTTAGGCCAGTGACAAGTGGAGTACAGGGTTCAGTCCTAGGTCCTCTCCTGTTTGGTATCTACTTCTCTGAAGTACAGGCTAACACAGAAGGTCTTTGGCTAACTAAGTGCTCAGATGAGTGCAAACTAGGAGCCATAATCAAAACTCCTAACGATGTGGACATCCTACAAAAGGACCTCACTGAGACAGATGCCTGGTGTCAAAGCCATGGCCTCAAGCTCAATGCCAAAATGTGCATTGTCATCCCCTTTGGTAAAAACTCTGTACCCATGAACTACAACATAGGCGGTAGTCTACTTAACACTGAAAGTTTGATAAGAGACCTTGGGACACAGGTGGACAGTAGTCTCTCCTTTGATAATCACATCGCCACAGTGGTCAGGAAATCCTTCTATGTAGCACACCTCATCACAAAAGGTTTCTCATCCAGGAAAAAAAGAGGTCATTGTTCCCCTCTACTCATCATTCATTAGACCCATTATAGAGTAAAATGCCCCTTTTGGTATGTACCTCACAAGACATCTACAAAAACTGGAAAGGCTGCAGAAATACCTCACAAAGAGGATTACTGCCCTCAAACAGATGCCCTGCGCAGACAGTCTCAAAATACTCCAGCTTTACTCCATCACATATCGCCTAATCAGAGGCAATCTTTGCCTAACATACAAAGCTATGTCAAACCCAGAGCTGTTGGACATGCTCCACTTAAAGAAATCCCAATCCCTCCAAGCTACATGCTCTAGGGACCTAAACCTTGTCACCACAATAAACAGAGCATGCTGGAGGCATAGATTCCTGTCCAAGAGACTTCCCATACTCCAGAACAGACTACCTATCTATGTCAAACATAGTGCCTCATTAGCACTCTTCAAGAAAAATCTTGATGATTGGATGGGTAATAGGACATTCACCCCGGGGATCACTTCTGTGGCTCTGCTTGACAGGGACACAGAAAAATAATTTTCTTGGGTGGCAAAAGCCAGGGTATCTTTTTGGCTAGGCTGGTATAGGCCCTAGGGCCAATAGCCTAGTACCTACCTATGAACCTATAGAAGAGTCCAAGGGACACAAGTACAGTATCTCTTTTCGGGAGCATCCCAGGAGCACTGTCTGGTGAAGTAACTTGGTCAAACTCATACTAGACAAATAAATGCTGAAGTAATGAAGCCCTGCACTGCAGGAAGTAGCTCATTAATAGCCCTTTGTGTGGTCATCTGCACTAACTCATCTGCACTATCATAAAACTGTCACCCAGTACAGCATTTCATACCAGTATACTTGCAATAAACAAGTTTGATTAAAAATGTATTCAAAGTTATTACTTTAACATTAAACTTGTCGACTTAATGCTGCCCAGTTTATTCAGAGATAAATAATAAACACTCAGTCAACAAACCAAGGATCATACTCAAACAACATGGTTCATATGATAATGTTCTTGTTTGCTACAACCAACTCTTTCTTTTATATCATAACTACTTTGATATGTAGGAACTTTTATATACATACAACACACAAATGTATAAACACACACACACAGACAGACACATACACACACACACACACACACACACACACACACACACACACACACACACACACACACACACACACACACACACAGGTATGCTCATCAGTTGCAGATCCTTGCATGACCGTATATATTCAGATGTTTTCTTGCAATTAGATGGATGAACAAATATATAAATAATGACCGCAAAGTGTATTCTAGTACACTGCTGTGAGAACCATACAGTGAAACCCATGGCAACCCCCTTGCCCTCCCAAGCTCTTAGTTACAGAATCAGAGACACCCAAAATTAATAATAGATGCAAATGTTTCTCTTACATGCCTTGAAAGTTGCTGTTATAACAAGTTACACCATAGTACAGATTTCCTGAATGAGTCAAAAGTTTTAAACTCTAGTGCCTTTTATTATATAGTGACTACAATCTACAACAAATTGCTAGAAAGCAAAAGAATTCTCAAGAAAGACAACAATTGTGTGTGTGTGGGGGGGGGGGTCAGGACCCAAAAGGAACACATTTTAAATATTATTTTTAACTATTTGTTAGCGATGTGAACCCACTAAAGAAAGTGTTCCTTTCCATGGGCAATCCATGTGCATTGAATGAGTGACTTGAATGAATAGAGGTGGAAGGATTCAAACCTTGTGCTTTCACTTTGTTAAAAAGTTGGAGCTTTAAGCACCAGACAACTTTAACTTACAAAGTTAACACAACTTGTATTACAGGGGCAGAGATTTTCTGAATAATAAGAATTATGAGGCACTAATGTATGGCATTAACTGACTGTAATCCTCAGTGATTTAACAGAAAATTAAGAAATTAATGAAGATCTGTCAGGGCAGAGAGTGAGGGATCAAAGTTCTTAATGAGCTGCCTTCTGTAGTCAAAGGTAGAGGGTTTGACTCTTTCTGTCTTCAGTTGTTTATTGTGCGACTCTCAGCAAGTCACTTAACCTGATAGTGTTTATGCAATGCCTTACAAAAAATAGGTTTTCTGAACAATAATTATAAAATTCTAATGACATGGCATTATTAATAATTTTCAGTGAGAGGTAGGGAAGCACTCACACACACATACACACACACACACACACACACACACACACACACACACACACACACACACACACACACACACACACACACACACACACTCAGTTCTTCACTTCTGTGGCAAGTGTTCCAAAGCTATGCTATCCACAGTAATGGCAGCTTGAATGTAAAATGTTATCATGCAGCAATATTTTCCCAAACAGTAACAGGTTGCTGGTAAGCAAAGCACTTGTGTAGAAAATGCTTTCAAAAGCAAAACAGGTTCCTATTCACAGTAATGGTAGATTGTCTCTTCAGTAATACATTTATGCTGGCAAGAAAGGCTTCAGCAGTATGGCATCTAAACCTCAGCATCCACAGTAATGACAAGTGAGTTAAAAACACTGTCAAGTGGCAGTAATTCCCAAACAGTGAGAGTTTGTTGGCAGAAAGCTTCAGCAATAAAGCATCAACAGTTGTGGCAATTTAAGTGCTTGACAAGAAAACACCAATAGCAATCCCAAAAACCTTCACCTTTGGAAGCCTCACTCTCATTGACTCAGAATGTAGAGCTAAATGAGAGAGACTTCCTGACTGGTGCTAGAGCAGGTAACCAAATGGTGCATGAGAGAGACAGGCAGCCAAATGGTATATTAGTGAGACAGAGACATTGTTTTAATATTTATGCCCCCCCCCCCCCCCCACAACAGCACCAGGCTTTAGACAGCTGTTAGTTCACCTTTTGCTGTATTCAATGCTGGCTGGAGTACATACAGAACATACCGATTTATGGACAATTTATCTCAATTTCTCTTTGTTTTATTAATTTAATGGCACTTCAAAAAATCAACTTCTATAAATTTAACAGCTGCATGTAAAGTGATCTTCAGCTTTGATTACAGGTATAATTATTTGGATGTTAACGTACTTGTCATTACTACAAAGTAGGATAATATTTTGTTTTCATAACTGTAATCAATTGTTAAGGGCAAAGGCAGAATGGAGAAAGTACACAACCTTTTTCCATAAGACTTACCCACAGTTCATTTTTCACATTACAGACAAAATATAGACAAAATTCTGCAACTATGCACTCTAAAACAAACAGATATCAGCATTTTTTCCTTGCCTGCAACATGTAGGCAATTGTTCTACCTATGCAGAAAAAAATAGAAACTTTTTTATTTACCTTCAATGCATAATTCAATTTCCACAAAGGCATTTCATGAAACTGATTGAAATCCTAATGATTTTACTTCCATTTTCTCCCTTACTAAATTGCAAAAGAATGCCACTGTGCATGCAATAAAATGCCAAAAGTATATTTTTAACATTCTGAAGCAAGTAAAGTAACAGGCCTTTGGGGTGGGATTAAAGCCCCCTTACCATGTATAGCACCAAAGTATACACTTTTGTTGCTCTAAGTGGGTTATTTTTGCATTTTATTTTGCTGATAAAAAAAGTTGCCTTCTTTTCTCATACTTGGAAATGCCTGCCATGATATCATAAAAGACTAAACACTCAAACCTTCTCGGTGAAATTGCACGGACAGTCACAATGACTACCAAAGATGAAAATACTGCAATAACAACGGTATTAGCACATTAAAGAAAAGTGTGCTGAGTGCATTGTACACTACAACAATTATTTGCAGAATGAAATAATAGAAAAGGAGACGGCAAGGTCAAATGCAATGAAACATACTCTAGGCAGGGCAACTGTGCAGATAAAAATGGGCAGAGACATGAATGATAGGAACAATGAAAAAGGATGAGGGCATGTTAAATATGGTAATGTCCTCAAGATAGGATATGTGTCAGAGCATGCAAGCCTCCAAGACAAGTCAGTAGCATAGCAGTATGAACATATGTAGATAGCACAGTATGCACTGCTGTTTACAGCTCCTGTGTGAGTATACCATCACACATGATAGTATATATGTGACATAAGGTTACATGTCAGTGGAGATGAATAATTGCCATATAAACATCACTGGTATTCTGACTGGAGAGGTCATTTCATAAGGAGGCAGTATATACCATAAATGGTGTGTGCATAGTGTGAAGATATGAAAAATGACTTGCTTAAATATGACTGACATGTCAGCATACATCTCAGTCAATCATGGACACATAACTACAGACTCATGGACAACTGTACACAGAAACAGGCACAATCAGGGACACTTTTAAAATATTACAATCATTAATTTGCGGCATTGACAGAGTATGTGAGTGTAAGTTATTATACATGTTCTGCAGGAAGAGACATTTACTACTGACAGTATTCTGTAAGGAATATTCATTACCCCTTCACCAAAAATGACCACTTTTTGTAGGGGTTAAGAGGGACAGTGTCAAACCTGGTGTTAAAATCAATGGCAATCTTGGCCAGCTGAGAGTTTGCATGACACATACGCCACAATCCACATCTGCAAGAATCAAACCTATGCCATCAAAGTTGTCACTGACCTGTGTATTTGCCAGGTGCAACACAGAAAGATTTATCACAAATGCATCTAGCAGAACACCTTGAAGGGAAGTCTGTGCTGCCAGGTCCTAATGGATATGCATCCCAAAGAATAATTCTGTATGGCTGACAAGATGTGTGGAAGTTCACTGTGTCAAATGTGATACACTTGATTAAAGCATCTCTGGCTGACATAGGTATCAGCCATAAAGATAACAGTCTCAAACACAGCATTATGAACAGATTCCCTACAAACAGCTGTGTATTGTATGCATCTGCCACGTGTAATAGCAATGGGTATTGTCTGAAGTATCTGCAATCAATGTGTGAATTAAGAAGTGAGCTGTTATAACAAATGTAACAGCAGTATGTAAGACTGATGTCAATGCATAGACTATGCTTTTGTGCACAGAAAGTACAGCAGTGCAAAGACTAGTGTCAAAGAGTGAAGATGCTTTCACTGTGATATTGTACACATACCAAACAGCATATGGAGCACCCTTTATAAGTATATGTCACCACTCAGCACATGTGCCTTATAATCATGTCCCCCTGACAGTGCCAGTGAAAATGTTATACTGCCATGAAATCCTTACATACATCCATATGTGTTCATGGTAAACTATGAAATGGTAATACTGATGTG
This sequence comes from Protopterus annectens, assembly GCF_019279795.1. Lineage (NCBI taxonomy): Eukaryota > Metazoa > Chordata > Ceratodontiformes > Protopteridae > Protopterus > Protopterus annectens. Next base: position 1,122,199,038 of record NC_056732.1, on the reverse strand, counting down.
TTATAGTGGTATGCTTGTGGTGCAGTAAAGTCACACTATGGCTGTACTTATGCAACAATTGGACTTCAAGCTGTACATCACCTCCAAATATAATGTTTGGTCTGAATCACATGTGACACTGTGGAACTGTTAACACAATTGTACTACTCTACCTATTTCACGTCATTACATCAGTTGAATATCATATGCCTATATGTTTATCAGTGAAAATGTGTGAGTGAGGGCCCTGACACCATATGTGCACACATGGCAACTGAGGTGGATGCAGCTCATGTAGAACAGTTAATGACAGAAATGCTGATAGCTACACAATGCTGCTGGTGAATACCTGTATAATCCTTGTGAATAATAACACAATATTGCAACCAATGAATTACCCCAGACTGTAAGTAAGTCCCAACATGTCATATGTTTGTCTACATAACAGCATTACAACACATGGATGAACCCAGGCGTATGTGCCCATGCAGTCAGTATGATGTAATATTGCTGTATGTCAGATAACATTTCCAGATGTTAGGTATATACATGTACACTTGTTCCATACTGCTTCTGTCACTGTGATGGTTGCATGACAACTGTGTAGAATGTTAATATACTGCAGTACAAGAACACATGCCTTAGTAAGGCAACAACATACATAGCATTATCCAATGTCAACAGTCAGGAGGTATATTACTACAGCTGTTATGGAAGGAACATGTAACCAAATGGCAGGAGTGGCCACCAATAAAGTTGCTGAAATCATAGTTTGGAACTCAACATAGCACATGTGGATGAAAGCAACACTGACATGTGCAAAGTTCTTAGAGTAATAGGACATTACTAGGCTACCTGCCAGGAGCACATAAGTTCCTAGCCATTATTATAACATTTAAACACAAATCATTATAGCTATGTGATGGAAGATAGTAGGGTTATGTGTATGTATGTGTTTGATTCAATATGGCCATATGTGACATGTGCATGACCCCATGGCAGTGGTCTGAAGATGGCTTGCAGAGGGTCATGCAGTGGCTCTGCTTTTGTCTGGAGATGTCTCGAAGATGATAATGGAGGGGCTCTGATTCATGATGTATGTATGCATCTTTGAGGTGATAACATCCTCAGTGTTCTGCAGAACAGATTTTATGTAGACAGAGGGAAAATGGGATGTTTGATTCAGAGGTCTATGCAAAAGGTTCTTTTGAGTGTCAGTTAAATAAAAAGAGATTTACAACAACATGCAGTGTCTATAATATAACACCAACCACACACAAATTGACTGAGGTCAGATTTGAACACCATACTCTGGGTGGGTAGAGAAGAGCTGTTCGAAGGAAAGACACTGAGGAAACTCAGAGCTATAATATATAACATTAAGTATCCTGTTTTTTGTTTATTTTGTTCTTTATTTCTTTGTTATTTATAGCAATTTGTGTACTGTGTATTTTTCTAGATAGTTTCACTGTGTGTGAGGTTCTAGCTATTTTCACTGTGTGTGAGGTATTAACTGGAAATTGTCCACTTTTATTAAGCATCTGTTGGGTTGTTTGTTTCTGATAACTTAAACTCTTTTTTTCTAGAGGCTCCTTTAGCTGTTTAAAACTTTCATTTAAAGGCTCACTGCTGCTTTTCAGCTGTGAGAAACATTTCTGCAGTTTGTTTCCCACCCTGTTGGTATAGTGTTTTTATAGTTGGTGGCCCTAGTGTAAATTTGATCTGGGACCCTCCTCCCAGTCTAGTGTCATTACCTCATTCTACCCAGTACAGGGCGAACATTTGAGAAGGCCAATCAGCTTAGTTTCTGCTACTCCTTTCTCTCTTTCCTTTCTCTCTTTCCACTTAAAAAAAAATAATAATTTATCTGTTTATACTGTATTTGTGTTTCTTCCTACTGTATTTTGCTTTTGCGTCATCTTAAAAGTACTCAATTGTATTTATTACTGCTTGGTGTAACTCATTCTAAGCCTTTTAGTTTAAGCACTTGAGCTTCAGACCAGTTGATTTACATTAAGAAGGTTTGTGGTCTGCACTGTAGTGGCAGAACAGGTAGCTCACATCCTTCTAAGTTGGGAACTGCTGATTGAGGGCTCAGTGTCTGTTATTCTAAAAGTGTATTAATTCTGGTTTAAGCACTTGGGCTTCAGGCCAGTTATTTTACATTAAGAGGGTTCGTGGTCTGCACTCTTGTGGGAGGAGAGGCTGGACTCTGCCCTTCTGAGCTGGGAATTTCTGGTTAAAGGCTTATAGTGCCTGCATATTTGAACTGCTTCTTACTGAAACTGGTACACCTTGTTTGCTGTAGCATAGACTAGATCCAGGCCTGCTGAATCTAGCTTTGTTTGTATAACTTGAACACTAATCCAGGCATTCTTTAAAATATTCAATTGTATTTATTACTGCTTGGTAGTAACTTGATTAAAGTGTAGTTATCATTCTAAGTCTTTTGGATTAAGCACTTGGGCTTCAGACCAGTTGTTTTACATTAGGAAGGTTTGTGGCCTGCACTGTGGTGGCAGGACAGGTAGCTTACATCCTTCTAAGTTGGGAACTGCTGATTGAGGGCTCAGTGTCTGTTATTCTAAAAGTGTATTAGTTCTGGTTTAAGCACTTGGGCTTCAGGCCAGTTATTTTACATTAAGAGGGTTTGTGGTCTTGACTCTTGTGGGAGGAGAGGCTGGACTCTGTCCTTCTGAGCTGGGAATTTCTGGTTAAAGGCTTATAGTGCCTGCATATTTGAACTCCTTCTTACTGAAATTGGTACACCTTGCTTGCTGTAGCATAGAATAGATCCAGGCCTACTGAATCTAGCTTTGTTTATATAACTTGGGCACTAATCCAGGCATTCGTTAAAGTATTCAATTGTATTTATTACTGCTTGGTAGTAACTTGATTAAAGTGTAGCTATCATTCTAAGTCTTTTGGATTAAGCACTTGGGCTTCAGACCAGTTGTTGTACATTAGGAAGGTTTGTGGCCTGCACTGTGGTGGCAGGACAGGTAGCTTACATCCTTCTAAGTTGGGAACTGCTGATTGAGGGCTCAGTGTCTGTTATTCTAAAAGTGTATTAGTTCTGGTTGAAGCACTTGGGCTTCAGGCTGGTTATTTTACATTAAGAAGGTTCGTGGTCTGAACTCTTGTGGGAGGAGAGACCGGACTCTGCCCTTCTGAGCTGGGAATTTCTGGTTAAAGGTTTATAGTGCCTGCATATTTGAACTGTTTCTTACTGAAATTGGTACACCTTGTTTGCTGTAGCATAGACTAGATCCAGGCCTGCTGAATCTAGCTTTGTTTGTATGCTTGTTGTTTGTTTGCTTGTTATTTCCCTGAAACGCTAATTCCACCTAAAATGTGGCTTTTCAGCACTTCTGTGGATCCCTAGTGATATCTGCATTGCTTACTGTACTTATTTCCTTGTTTCACTTGAAAGAAAGTTACTGTTTGTCATTTTTGCATTTAAGTTACCTGTAACACATTGCATTTAAGTTACCTGGCACTTGCTCACTAAGTCAGCACTAAAAAATTAAAAGCACTACACCCTCACAAACTCCCCTTGAGTACCTTGTTCCCCATTAGCCCTTTTTTTCAATTATAAAGGAATTCCCAATACTATTCTAGCATGTCCAAAGGTCAGTTGTCAATCTTCTCTCCGGTCCAGCTGTTGAATCTGGGAATCGTGAGGCAATGTTACAACTGCCTCATGTACACAGACAACCCTCTCCTCCTCCCAACAAATTCCAACACATGTGAGAGATGCAACCATATAGCCATACTGGAGGCTAAGCTCTCTCAACTCAGTACTGGCTTAACCAGTCAGGAGGAGAAGGAAACCACACTCACTACAATTCCAGTCTCACATAGACCTACCACGACAGCAAACCAAACACATAAACACACAAAAACATACTCGGAGGCTCTAAATAAAAATCTGCCTAAGCAGCAGAGACCTCCAAAGCAGACACCCAAGCAACCGCTACCCCAAAACAAAACATGTGCAACACATAACTCACAAAGCCATTGTGCTGAACAGTCACAGCCCTTAAGGCTAAACAACACACCTGATACACTTGTAATAGGTGGCTGTATCGTCAGGCACACTGACGTCCCATTCACCAGGCTGAACAAGGAAAAGGTCACGGTGAGCTGCCTGTCGGGTGCTAGGATCTCCCACATAACACAAGCACTCAGGTCACTTCAAGGCAAGTACAAATATGACTCAGTCATTGTCCATGCTGGTGTGAATGACCTGAGACGTACCTCCCTGGACTACATGAAAAGAGACATAGAGGAGCTCTCTGAGCATGTAGCCCAGGCTGGTATGACCCTGACCTTGAGTAGCATCTTACCCTCACCAAGAATGATGCCACAATATGAAGACAAGATGATCAATTTCAACAATTGGCTTAAGTATTGGTGTCATTCAAAGGGGATCCAATGCCTGTCAGCCTGGAATGACATGCTCGACAACTTTGCTAGGGACGGCTTGCACCTGTCACCCTGGGCTTTTGGATATTGGCAAAGGCTCTTGCTACCCACATAGTGCCTTTTTAGGCAAGGCTCAAAAGACAAACCCACCTCCATAGGTATCACAAGGGATAAGAAACTAAGAGTAATGCTACTCAACGCCAGAAGTCTAAACCTCAAGATGCATGCACTCAAAACTCTCCTTAGCATGGAGAACATCGATATCTGTGCAGTAACGGAAACCTGGTTCAAGGCTCCCAAGAGCACCCAAGCACTACCAGGTTATACCTCATACCATTCTTTTCGGCCCCAAAACTTGGACCGAACCACAAAAGGAGGGGGAGTATCAATATTCGTCAAAGATACCCACACCTCCAGGTTGGTGGCACAACACGAAGCATCAGAGACTATCCATGTGCAACTAACAGTAGGTAAAACTGCCTTCCAGTTCATAGCCTGCTACAGACCACCCTCCCAAACCCAGGAACCCCACTCGGCCTTCCTGAGAACACTGGAAAATATGAAGGTCTCTCCAAACACCATTATATTGGGTGACCTCAACTACCCAAACATAGACTGGGAGCATTACTCTAGCTCCAACACCCTAGCCCAAAGGTTACTAGAATTTATAAACTCAAATGCTATGGAACAACTTGTTACCACTCCCACAAGAGGGAAAACATACTGGACCTGATCATCACCAACATGGGGACTCTATGCTCCAGACCAGAAGTGTATCCCTCACTAGTAAGATCAGACCATAAACTAATCTCACTGGATATTCACATCCCGACCCCACCCCCTGCCCAGAAAACCACAGTGAAAAACTTCTCTAAAGCAAATTTCACACTCCTCAAAACCGAGGTGGAATCCTTCAAAGCCCCCGGGCCTGTGGAAAATATGGCCTAGACCGCAGAATCCTTTATAAACGCATTCTATGAACACCTTCAGGAATGCATGGATCATGCAATCCCAAATAAAATCAAGACCCAATCCTCCAAACACAGACATCCTGTCTGGTGGACCCCAGCCATAAACAAACTATACAATAGAAGGAGGAAGCTACTACATGATAGAGTAAAATCCCAAAAAGGGAAGGCATCTCTGATCAGTATTAGCAAAAAACTATGAGCTCTCATAAAATCATCTAAGGCCAGCTTCGAGAGAAAAATTGCACAGGACACTAAAGATAATCACAAGGCTTTCTTTAGTTATGTTAGGAACCTGGGTGGGAATTCCCAGATATACTCAGAATTAATCCAAAATGACAAAAAATACACCGAACCCACAGACATTGCCAACATCCTAGCTGACAGGTTCAGCGCAACCCCCCCCCCCCCCACCAAAAGGGCAAATATCTATCCCAGCAGAGTGCTGCCCCCCTGACATCTCAGATGCTCAGGTAAGAGCTGCCCTCTCCAAAGCAAAAAACACAGCATCAATGGGACCAGACAGTGTCATGAACTCCAAGAAAAGCTAAACCCAAACATAAAACTACTGTTCAATCTCAGCCTTACTACAGGATATGTACCCAAAGAGTGGGGTACAGCAACAGTGGTCCCTCTCCACAAAGGTGGTGCCTCAACGGATCCTGGAAACTATTGCCCCATAAGCCTGACTAACTTGGTCTGCAAAGCTATGGAAATGATCATCATGGACCTCATAAATAAAGATATTGGGGACATACAGACACTGGATCCTACCCAGTTCAGCTTTGTTAAGGGCAGATCCTGCCTCTTAAACCTGGTTGATTTCTTTGAAACAGTCACCAAGGCCATTGGGAAGGTGGTCCACACAGCCTACCTGGACCCCACTCGGGCATTATAGATAAGCTCACCAGCTTAAATATAAACCCCTTTGTCACTAGATGGGTTGCAAACTGGCTCAAGGACAGAACCCTCATATTTAGAATTGCTGGAGCCATGTCAGACTCCAAACCAGTTACAAGTGGCGTCCCACAAGGCTCAGTCCTGGGACCTCTCTTGTTCGGTATATATTTCTCGGAGGTACAGGCCAACACGGAAGGACTGCGGCTGACCAAGTTCACAGATGACTGCAAACTCTCCAGCCAACACAAGCATCCTCCAAAAGGGCCTCATAGAAACAGACAACTGGGGCCAGAGCCATGGGCTGAAGCTAAATGCCAAAAAGTGTGTATAGTCATCCTTTGGCAAAAACAAAGTGCCCACAAATTACCACATAGGTGGTAATCCATTAAGTACAGAAAAAGTAATTAGGGACCTGGGGACCCAAGTTGATAGCAATCTATCATTTGACAAAAAACATTTTATATAGCCCACCTAATCATGAAGGGATTCACATCTAGATCAGGGAGGTCATCGTGCCTCTTTACTCATCCCTCATCAGGCCCATAATTGAGTACAATGCCCTTTTGAGATGTACCTTACCAGACACCTGCAGCAACTGGAAAGACCCCAAAAGTACCTCACCAAGAGGATCAAAGGGCTCAAACAGATGCCATATGCTGAAGAAACTCCAGCTCCACTCACTGGCATACCGCCTGCTCAGAGGCGATCTGTGGCGCCATGTCCAACCTGGAATTAATGGACATGCTGCACCTCAGAAAATCCAAATCCCATCCTCAGCACTGAAATAAATAGGACATGCTGGAGGGACAGACTCCCTTCACTCTGGAATAAAATCCCAGTCCAGGTTAGGCAGAGTCCCTCATTGACTCTCTTCAAGAGGAATCTTGATGAGTGGATGGGAGATCATAGGTTTGTATCACTTCTGTGTCACTGTTAGACAGAGGCACAGTATACTAACCTCGAAAAAGGGCATAGCAAAATTAATTTAAAATGGGTGGCGAAAGCCAAACACACTCTGGCTAGGCTTATAAATGCCCTGGGGCAGATAGCCTAGTATGAACCTATGAACCTATGAACCTATGTATTCCATAGAGCATAAGACTAGCACCACAACAAATGTCTGATTGTAGCAAAGTCAGAATGCATTTTATAGAGGGTGACATCATCAGTGCATGCTGAGAAGATGTTTGGGTAGGAGTGTCGGACATAACTGTGGACTCACATCCTGGTATTAAATTGTCTCCAGACTGATATTTGAATGAACACACTCACACATAAATATATTCAGGTTGACTACTGTGAAATTAAAACCCCTACCTATCCCTTTAGACAAGCTGCACAACACAGTACTTAATGCTAGCACCACCACACATCTGTTTTTAACAGTACCAGAGTGCACTTTATATAGGATGACATCATCACTTTATGCAAAGAAGATGTTGGCAGGAGTGTCTGATATAGCTGTGGACTCACATTGTGGTATAAAATTCTTTCCAGCCTGATATTTAAATGAGCATACACACACAAACGCAAGATGACTGCTCTGAGATTAGAACTCCTACTTATTTAGTTACACAAGTAAGAGAACAGAGTACTTAATGATCTCGTCACAGCAGAAGTCTGATTTTACTACTGTCACAATGCACTCTATAGGGGATGACATCATCACTGTCTGTTGAGAAGAGGATGTTGGGAGGGTTGTATGACATTGATGTGGAGTCATGCAGCAGTGTAAAATTATTTTCTGAATTCTACTGAGTGAGGGTAGCAGTCCCTGACCTCATTCTCTGCTGATTACACACACACAGAAGATGATTGCTGTGAGATTTAAAACCATGATCTGATTAACTACACAAGCTAGAGAACACATTACTTAACACTCATGCCACCACAGAAATCTGATTTTAACACTGTCTGAGCACACTTTATGGGGGAATAATATCCTCTTAGTGTTGCTGGTAACATATACTGTTACTAGACTTGGTTGCAAAGCCATGAATTGTGATATGATTGTGTGAGTGCAGTTTTGAAAAGGACATATAAATACATCCTGGCAACCTAGGCAAAATAAGCTGTCATGAATGCATATTGCAAATGTGAAACAGACATGAAACATTCACTGACAATATCAGTGAGATCTGATTAGGGATGACCAATGTCCAGTGTCACTATACACCCATGCCAAATGTAATAATGCATTCACACTCTGTAATTCTGGAGTCTGTCTGACAGTACCCTAAGTCCTGATATATCATTTGCAAGTGAATTGTGGTAGGGTACACATGACTATCAGAAAGTATGTGTTCAGTGTAGCACATGTCACTGCTCTTCTTTTGTGTTTATGAATGCATTTCCATATAGTGAAGGATTGCAGCCCAGTAATCAGGGTTAGATATGCTAAACACCTCTTCAGACAGCACATTGCAAAGAAACTGATTTGTGTGGACGATGGAAAAGTATTACCACATGCCTGGTTTGATTTTCAGGAATTCGACTTGGACTTGTGAAGTAGCAGTGTCCACAGTTGCTCATTGACAAACTGCACAAACAGGGACATGCAGTAATTAACCCGATTGGGGTTAACTGCAAGATTTATCTGTTTGTTGATAATGTTTCATGTGTCAGGCTTGCAAGATATGTTATTGGAGAAATTGCTGGCAAATACTATGATACGCATGCTATAGTCTGTCTTTGAAATGTTGGGGCCAAACTGTTGGCCATGCCTTCCCTGTATATGTGATGTTAAGCACTGAGCAATGCGTGTCTGTGAGTAACTTTAATATGGTTCTCCTCCTTCATGCAAACAGGTTTGCCTGCAATGCACAGCCATTGGCACTCTGGACAGTATTAAATCTGGAAAATGCACTTCTGCTTGGCCTTCTCCATGGCACAGTGTATATGATCATCAAGCTTCTCGTCAGAACACAGGTGAGTTATGGCTCAAACCTAGATGATTCACCTTTGTTTTACTAATGGTGTCTGGATGTCATTTGTTAAATAAATGTGATGTGTGTCTTCCCCAAATTGTATCAGTAATGCATACTCCACTATACTTGTACTAGTATTAGCTGTTTTGCAGGCTTCATTGCAAATCACATGTTAATTGTGTGTACAGCTTTTTTGCAAATGACAAGGGGTGGTACATCTTCTGAAATTAGTACGACTCAGCAGATATGCTAACTATTTGCGTAGAGCTGGATATCCTGAAAAATGTGTGCACTATTTTTCTTCACAGTAAGGACAGTTTCCACATCATATTAGATGAACATTTCATCCATCAACACATGAGCATGACACAAAGGGAATCCTACAGCAGATTTATACCTTGCCCACTACAGGAGCACTGATCACTTGCTCAAACAAGGTAACATGTTTGTATTATCCATCAGCAGAGTCATGTCAGTATACAGAAACCATGAGATGACATGTACATCCATCAGGCTAATAAATGCATACCTGTCAAGAGGAGCGGGAGTGAAGGGGTGCATAGAAGGAGACCTGGACATGCATGACACCAAACATTATTTGTAGCATTCATGGACATGTTTTTGGTCAGTTCTAATTATTAAGCTACCAGGCTTTGCAGCAAGAAGTGACTGAGATAGGAGTACAGAAGGGTTAGGAGAGGGACAATAGGCATATGACAAGCAGTACAAGGTTGGATAGATATTTCATAGTTGTTAGGATGATGTCAATGCTAATAATTAGTTTTGGCCAGTATCCAATATATCTTCATGAGAACTCATAACTATGGCAAATGTTAATATGTGGGTGATTAAACATATCACAGGCAAATAACATCACTATAAGAAATGATGTGAGAGCCATCTGGAATTGAACCCTTGATGCTATGGGATAAAGAAATCTTCAGTATAGTGATTTATATCAAAACCTCACATAGAAAGTTACACATTGTCATATCCAGCAATATACAGAACTGTCAGACTAACTGTTTCAAAGAAGTGCCTTTAATCTGCCTTAACTCTGTGTTCCTATAGTGCAGCACTTTTAAGCAATGTTGCAGAGAGATAACTGGACTAATGAGACTGATGGCAAAAACTCGAGGTTTTGCCATAGGACATGAGCAGCCATTCACCACTGCTCAGCACTGGTATGTGATGCCAAACTCTGCACAAATGCAGAGGACAAAAACTGAAGGCTTTATTATATGCAATTTCTGGCCATATTTGTGGTGTGTGATTCTATTTCTGGACCAGATTAAAGGTGTAAAATGGGGTAGAGTAATCTGCACATGTAGAAAAAATTTGTTAAATTTGTACTGACAGCACAACACAGATGGATAGCAACAATGTAATCATACATGTATAGCCAACTGGACCAAATCAAGTGTATTGAGAAGATATGTATGTGAAGTGGAGAGTTATGTATGGGACATTTTTTTATGGGACAAGTGCCCATTTTATTGTTTAAAAAACAGAGGAATGTTGGGGAAGGGATATAAGGATGTGAGGAGCAAGTCAGTAGGGTAAGTGAGAAAGCAGGTGAGAACAAACAAGACATACACAGGAATGGTGACAGACACAAAAGGATGGGGAACACCATGATTAGAGATAGGTAGGTGACATTGGAGACACAAGCCCATCAAGCATTGGAACAGTGAGCATCAAGTCCTCACTCTCAAAACTGTCATTAATCTCCATTTCCTGAGTTCCTTGTGAGACTGCTTGATGTAGGAGTCTCTTCTCTATTTTAATGAGCAACCTTTCCATGCAGCTGATGCTGGCACCAAGGCCACTTTTTATTACATCACACACCATCCCTGGTATTTCCTGGTGGGTGACATAATCACCACCTCCACCAATACTCACAGAGGGCCCTACTGCACCAGCAGCCAGAGCAATGCTACCTGATGTGGAGGTGCCTGGTAGTGCAGGGGCTGTGGAGGCAGTACTGCCACATTGTGTCCCAGAAGTACTGGGTGCTGGTGCTGCAGCTGGTGGAGGCTTGACACAGTGGTTGGCCTACCTTCCTGTGCTGAAAAGCATTTTTTTGTTGTCAGCAAGGTTTGACATCAGAACAATGTGGTTCCAGGTAAGCCACAAACAAAAAAAAGAGAGAGAAAGACAGAGAAGGGGTGGGGTGAGACAAAAAAGAAAAGACATGATTAGAACCATGAAATGTCACATTCATGCTTTACTACAATAAATATGCTTTTCTTATTATAGTAGCTATGTACTTTCACAGTCCCAAAACTGAGTCTGAATTACTACAAGTAATCCTTGGACTATGCACATATTCCATATATGCTTTTAAAGGTACAGATTAACTTAACAACATTGCATTAAAGCCAATATTGCTGTGTTTTAAATGTAAAAATGATACGTCCTAAATGTGAATGTTTAGGTTACTTGTGGCAACTACAATTACTAAGAGCTACAGAAGAAAGTATTCATGCTTGATGTTACAGTTAAGATATGCATGCTGAACTTGATAAAGATCTATGGAATCAACATATTTATAACAATCAGATCTATGGAATCACAATATATTTATAACAATCAGGGTCACGTGTGCTGCATGCATACTCCTTGCCTCTCTGAGTCACTCCAACCTCTCACCATGTGCCTTCCTGTTTGCCAAGATTTCTCTGCAGCTGTAAAATAGAAAATGAAAGAAGAAACATGAAAGAAGTATATGTTCATAGGTTCATAGGTAGGTACTAGGATATCTGCCCGAGGGCATTTATAAGCCTAGCCAGAGTGTGTCAGCTTTCGGCACCACATTGATTAATTAACTGATCCTCTGTCAAGCAGAGCCAATGAAGTGATCCCAGGGGTGTATTTTGTGTTACCCATCCATTTGTCAACGTTTCTCTTGAAGAGTCTTAGTGAGGGGCTCTGCCTAATGTAGTTTGGAATTTTGTTCCAAAGCATGGGCAGTCTCTGTGACAGGGATCTATCCCTCCAGCATGTTATATTTATTGTTGTGGCAACTTTAGCTCACTAGACCACGTGGCTCGCAGTGACTTAGATTTCTTTAGCTGGAGCATGTCCATCAATTCTGAGTTGGACATGGCTTTGTAAGTCAGGCAGAGATCACCTCTGAGTAAGCGATATGCCACTGAGTACAGCCGGAGTTTTTGCAGTCGGGCTGCATAGGACATATGCTTGAGGCCAGTAATCCTCTTGGTGAGGTACTTTTGTGGTCTTTCCAGCTGTTGCAAGTGTCTTGTGAGGTACATTCTAAATGGGACATTGTACTCTATGATGGGTCTAATGAGTGACGGGCAGAGGGGCACTACAACCTCTTTATTTCTAGATGCAAACCCTTTAGTAATTAAATGGGCCACATAGAAGGATTTCCTAACTACTTTGGCAATATGATTGTCAAAGGAGAGATTACTATCTACCTGGGTCCCCAGATCTCTTATTACCTTTTCTGTATTAAGGGGGCTGCCACTTATATGGTAATTCTTGGGTGTTTTGTTTTTCCCAAATGGGATGACTATGCATTTTTTGGCATTTAGCGTGAGGCCATGACTTTGACACCAGGTGTCCATCTCAGTAAGGCCCTTTTGGAGGATGTCCATGTCAGTTGGAGAGTCAATTATGGCTCCCAGTTTGCAGTTATCAGCGAATTTGGTTATCCATAGTCCTCCTCTGTTTGCTTGTACTTCTGAGAAGTATATGCTGAACAGTAGGGTCCCAGGACCGAGCCTTGCGGGACACCACTTGTGACTGGTTTAGAGTCAGACCTGGAGCCCGCTATTCTTACCTTGTGAGTTCTGTCTGTAAGCCAGTTGGCAACCCATCTCATGACATAGGAGTTTATGTTCAGGCTGGTGAGTTATTCTGTAATACCCTAGTGGGGAATGGTGTCAAAAGCCTTGGTGAGGTCAAGGTAGTCTGTGTGAACCACCTTTCCCTCATCTATGGCCTTGGTGACTGTCTCAAAGAAGTCAACCAGGTTTAGTAGGTGTGATCTGCCCTTAACAAAGCTGAACTGGGTCAGGTCAAGTGTTTGAAGGTTCCCAATGTCTTTGTTAATGAGTTACATGATGATGCGCTCCATAGCCTTGCAGACCTGGCTAGTCAGGCTTATGGGGCGATAGTTACCAGGGTAAGTTGTGGACCCTCTTTTGTGGAGAGGAATAAATGTTGCTGTGAGTCATTCTATGGGTAAGTAGCCTGTGGAGAGGCTGAGGTTGAACTGCGTGTTCAGGTGGGGGGTTAGTTTGTTCTGTAGTTCATGCAAGACGCAGCCTGGGACACCATCTGGTCCCACTGACGCTGTGTTTTTGGCTATTGAAAGGGCTGTTTTCACCTGTGCGTCTGTGATTTTTGGGACACTACACTTTTCCGGTATTGTTATGGGCCCTTTTGGGGGTGAAAGGGAGGTTAAGTTTGCACTGAATCTATCTGCCAGGATGCTGGTAATATCAGTAGGTTCAGGATATTTTGTGCTATTTTGCACTAGTTCAGTGCATATCTGCGAGTTGCTACTTAGATTCTTAACATAGCTAAAGAAGGTTTTGTGGTTATCTTTTGAATCCTTGGCTATTTTCCTTTCAAAGTTAGCCTTGGATGATTTCATGAGGGACCTTAGTTTCTTACTGATACTGATCAGGGATGTCTTTCCTTCTTGGGATTTGCTTTTTTTCTGTACTAGTTTCCTCCTTCTATTGTATAGCCTGTTTATGGCAGGGGTCCACCAAACTGGTTTCCATCTCTTAGAGGAGTGAGTCTTGGTTTTGCTAGGGATGGCAGGATCCATGCATTCTTGTAGGTGCTCATAGAGTGCATTTGTAAAGGTTTCTGCATCTTGGGCAGCATTATCCTTCAGCATGGGGGCTGTGAAACTTACCAACTCTGTCTTAAGTAAGGTGAAGTTTGCTTTAGAAAAGTTTTTTACTGTGGTTTCCTTAGTTGGGGGTGGTAGTGGGGTGTGGACATCCAGAGTGATTAGTTTATGGTCTGATCTAACCAGTGACGGGCTGACCTCCGGTGTAGAACACCTGTCGCCCATGATGGTAATGACCAGGACCAATATGTTTTCACCTCTGGTAGGGGAGTTTACCAGCTGAACCAGGGCATTGGAGTTGATGAATCCCAGGAAGCGCTGAGCCTGGGAGTTTGTACTCGAGTAGTTTTCCCAGTGAATGGTAGGGTAATTGAAATCATCCAATGTCAGGGTGTTCGGTAGGACCTTCATGTTTTCCAATGTCTACAGAAAGGTGGAGTGGTGGTCCTGGGTCATGGAAGGTGATCTGTAGCAGGCCACAATTTGCATTGCAGATTTGCCCGCTGTTAGTTGCACATGGATGATCTCAGAGGTATCATGCTGCACCACTAACCTGGAGGAGTAGGCATCCTTGATGAATATGGATACACCTCCTCCTTTTCTGTTTTGGTCCGGGTTCTGTGGCCAAATCGTGTGGTATGAGTTTTAGCCCGGTAGTGCTCGGGTGCTCTCTGGAGACTTGAACCAGGTTTCAGTTACTCCACAGATGTCAAAATTCTCCATACTAAGGAGTGCTTCGAGCACGTGCATTTTGAGATTTATACTCCTGGCGTTGAGTAGCATAACCCTTAGTTTTTTTGTTAATTGTGCTGTTTATGGAGGTGGGTTTAATTTTTGAGCCTTGCCTAAAAAAGGCATTATGGGGGGCAGCAAAAACCTTGGCCAGTATTCAAAAGCCTAGGGGTGACAGGTTCAAGCCATATCTTGCGAAGCAACGCGGCTTGTTGAGCATGTAGTACCATGCTGACAGACACTGGATCCCCTTTGAATGACACCTGAAGCTTAGCCAATTGCTGAAATTGATCATTTTGTCTTTATACTGAGGTATCATTCTTGGTGAGGGCAGGATGCTACTCAGGGTCAGGGTCATACCAGCCTGGGCTACATGATCTGAGAGCTCTTCCATGTCTCTTTTCATGTAGTCCAGGGAGGTACATCTCAGATCATCCACACCAACATGAACAATGACAGAGTCATATTTGTACTTGTTCTGGAGTGACAAGTGCTTGTGTTATGTGGCGGATTCTGGCTCTCAACAGGCGGCTAACAGTAACCTCCTGCTTGTCCAGCCTAGTGAGTGGGACATCAGTGTGCCTGACTATAGAGTCATCTATTACTAGTGTGTTAGGTATGTTATTTCGCCTTAAGGGCCGTGATTGTGCGGCACACTGATTTTGTGTTTTATGTGTTGTCTGGTTTGTGACAAGAGGTGCAGGTTGTTTGGGTGTCTGCTTTGGAGGTCTCTGATGCTTTTGCAAGTTTTTATTTAGAGCCTCAGAGTATGATTTTGTGTATTTATGTGTATTTTTTGCCAGTGCTGTTTTAGTAGGTCTGTGTGCAGCTGGAGGTGTGGTGCAAGTGTTAACCTTCTCCTCTTGACTGTCTGTTCCAGTATTGGGTGGAGACAGCTTAGCTTCCAGTTTGGCTGTATAATTGCATCTCTCACATATGTTAGTGTGTTTTGGTAGGAGGAGAGGGTTGTCTGTGTACATGAGGCAGTTGTAGCATTGCCTCAGGATACCCAGATTCACCAGCAGGACTGGAGAGCACATCTGAAATTGCCCTTTGGTCATGCCTGAATAGTAGGGTGAGCTGCTTAGTTGCTTGGCTGGTGAGGGGGTGAATAAAGAGCCTTGCCCTGCTGGGCAATCAGTGTCAGGGTATATTAGTGCTTGCTATTAGGTCTGAGCAAGTGCTGAGCTGCAGGATGCTTTTTGAGTGCTTAGGTTGAGAGTTAGACTAGTTTCAAGGGAAAAACTAAAGAGGATACTTAGTGGAGCCGGGAATAATTTAATCATAGCTAATCAGTGCTGCCCAGTGCGCAAAACCGTGCAAATGTGGTTTTTACAGTAGTGAAATGAAAGAGATAGAAATTAGCCCAAAATGGCCAATAAATTATTAACTTCTGGGCTGGAACCACTCTTCCAGGAACAGATAGGTTGCTCAAAGCTCCCTTCTCTCACATATGAACAGAGAAACTTCCTTCTATCCAAGTAAGGTATGGGCAACTCAGAAACTAGTATCACAGCTCTGAATTCAGCACTAGCCTGAAAACTTGACTATACTAGCTTAGAAAGGCGGGAAACAAGGATTTTTTTTTGTTTTTTTGAAAAGATGCAAAAACAGTAAAAAATACACTTAAAACAGCTTTAAACTACTACAAACGATTAGAAAAGGCTATCACACTTT
This sequence comes from Protopterus annectens, assembly GCF_019279795.1. Lineage (NCBI taxonomy): Eukaryota > Metazoa > Chordata > Ceratodontiformes > Protopteridae > Protopterus > Protopterus annectens. The sequence continues at coordinate 1,122,182,593 of NC_056732.1, read as the reverse complement.
AGTGTGTAGCCTACAACAGTTAAACAAATTATTTAAACAAAAAACAACTTTTTAAAAAGGCAGTCAGTCAAATAAGTACAATATGTGAAAAAACAAGCTTTTAAATCACAATAAATGCTGGAAAATTTGCCTTTAGGTGGAAAACCGTTAAGTACAGCAAGAAAGTACAGAAAACTGATACTTAATCACTCCAAAGTCTCTCTTCTAAGCTAGAAGGCTTGTATCTGTTTAAGGCTTTCTAGTGCTACCCAGTAGGTTAGTTACAGGAAAGATGGGAAACAAGCGCAGATGTAGTCTTTTAAACCAGAAAGTTGAAAGAGACGGACAAACTGTCCAAATGGTTAATAAACTACAATTTCTGGACCAAGAACCTCTCCTCTCATGGTAGACAGGCTACCTAGTGCTTACAACTCCCACTGATAAGCTAGAAGGCTTTCCTCTGACACAGAAAGGCTTGCGGGGCTCAGAAGCTTACCTACAGTCCTGGATACAGCAACTCTGTAACCGAACTAGGCTAGTTATAGGAAAGGTGGGAAACAGGCGCAAGTGTGGCTTTCAAACCAGAAAGTTGAAAGAGATGGAAAAAAACTGCTCAAACAGCCAATAACTACAATTTCTGGGCCAGGGACCACTCCTCTTGTGGTAGATAGGGTACCTGATGCTTACCACTCCCACTGATAAGCAAGAAGGCTTCCCTCCAACATGGAAAGGCTTGGGGGGCTCAGAAGCTTACAAAGAGTCCCGGATACAGCAAATCTGTACCTAGACTAGACTAGTAACAGGAAAGGCAGGAAACAAGTGCAAACACAGGCTTTTAATTCAGAAGGTTGAAAGAGATGGAAAAGCTTCCCAAATAGCCAATAAACTATACTTTCTGGGCCAGAAACCACTCTTTCTGTGGTAGATAGGTTGCCTGGTGCTTACCACTCCCACTAATAAGCTAGAAGGCTTCTCTCCAACACAGAAGGGCTTGGTGGGCTTAGAAGCTTACCAACAGTCCTGGATACAGCAAATCTGTACCTGGATTACACTAGTTATAGGAAAGACAGGGACCAAATGCAAAACGGGCTTTTAACCAGAAAGTAGAAAGAGATGGAAAAACTGCCCAAACGGCCAATGAACTATAATTTCAGGGCCAAAACCCACTCTTCCCATGGTAGATAGGCTACCTAGTGCTTACCATTCCATCTGATAAGCCAGAAGGCTTCCCTCCAACACAGAAAGGCTTGGGGGGCTTAGAAGATTACCAACAGTCCTGGATACAGCAAGTCTGTATCTGGACTTGACTAGTTACAGGAAAGGCAGGAAATAAGCTTATAATTTTTTTTTTATACAGAAAAGCAGCTAAAACAGCAGTAAATACAATTCAAATTGCAATGCAGGCCAGCACACCTGAGTGTGTAGCAGCACTATGGGAAATACAGTTCAAATAAATGCAATTAAGTTAACAAATGACTAAAAAACAAATGCGGAAGGCAGTAAATTAGAAGGCTACTAACAAGCAGTAATACGTGCAGAGTAAGAGCGACTGGACAGATAACAGCATGCAGAAGAGCAACTAAGACAGTTACAGTAAGAGCAGCTGAATAAAATATAGATATAGTTTATTTTATTTTATTTATTTATTTTTTTTAAGGGAGGGAACAGAGCAGGATTAAGAGGCTACAGGGGGTGTCCTTCCCAAATGCTCTCATTGTACTAAGTAGAAGTGCCTGAAATCAGAATATGATCACACTGCACACAGTTGAGTGAACAAATGAGATAGGCCCAGAAGGAGTATCCAAATACAAATCTACAAGAGGGGCGGGAATTTCAAAGCCACAAATATTAACACCAAAACAAGAACAGGGAGGGTGGATGGGGAACGAAGTGCAGAGAGACAGCCACAACTTCAGTTGAGTTAATATTCAGTGAAAAACACAAATAAATAAATTAAATACGGTACTATATGAAAAAGAGCAGATAAAAGTGTACTTAATTCACTTATACATCCAACTGATTTCAGGTAGATGTTAACCAGCCAAAGCTCAGATTTTAAGCAGTGATAACTCAAAATGTACCACTTATATAAGGCAGGACATTATATCAGTGATGAGGTAAACCTACCCCCCACTGCTATCAATGGCTATACTGAAATTCTAACAAGTACTCTGTAGAGAGATAGCCACAACTTCAGTTGAGTTAATATTCAGTGAAAAACACAAATAAATAAATTAAATACAATACTATATGAAAAAGAGCAGATAAAAGTATACCTAAATTCACTTATACATCCAGCTGTTTTCAAGTACATGTTAGCCGGCCAAAGTGCAGATATTAAGCAGAGATAGCTTAAAATGTACCACTTATATAAGGCAGGAAGGAATATCAGTGATGAGGTGAAACTACCCCCCACTGTTATCAATGGCTACACAGAAATTCTAACAGGTACTCTGTAGACAGACAGCCACAACTTCAGTTGAGTTAATATTCAGTGAAAAACACAAATAAATAAATTAAATACAGTACTATATGAAAAAGAGCAGATAAAAGTGTACTTAAATTCACTTATACTTCCAGTTGATTTCAGGTAGATGTTAGCCGGCCAAAGCTCATATTTAATTATGCATATAATTCCTGGCTATTGACAGCATTCCTTAACTTTTATAGTTGCTTTATCTATATACTTACCCAACTGGATGGCGTCAGCAATTCTAAAGTCATCCAGCAAATGTTGAGTTGTGCCTGCTTGTGCCTCCTTAGGTCACTGCAGTGGTACCTACAGTGGTCCCCAATGTGTGGTATGCTATTCGCACTGGAGAAAACCTTGGCTAGGCTGTTCATAGGTTCATAGGTAGTTACTAGGCTATTGGCCCTAGGGCCTATATAAGCCTAGCCAAAAAGGTGGCTTTCGCCACCCAAGAAAATTATTTTCCTGTGCCCCTGTCGAGCAGAGCCACAGAAGTTATCCCTGGGGTGAATTTCCTATTTCCCATCCAATTATCAAGATTTATCTTGAAGAGTGTTAATGAGGAGCTTTGTTTGATATAGATAGGTAGTTTGTTCCAGAGTATGGGAAGTCTCTGGGACAAGAATCTTTCCCTCCAGCATGTTCTGTTTATTGTGGCAACAAGGTTTAGGTCCCTAGAGCATGTAGCTCAGAGGGACTGGGATTTCTTTAAGTGGAGCATGTCCAACAGCTCTGGGTTTGACATAGTTTTGTATGTTAGGCAGAGACTGCCTCTGAGTAAGTGATATGTGACAGAGTAAAGCTGGAGGTTTTTGTGACGGTCTGCATAGGGCATCTGTTTGAGGCTGGTAATCCTCTTTGTGAGGTTTTTCTGCACCCTTTCCAGTTGTTTTAGATGTCTTGTGAGGTGCATACCAAAAGGGGCATTGTACTCTATAATGGGTCTAATGACTGATGAGTAGAGGGGAACAATTACCTCTTTTTTCCTGGATGAGAAACCTTTTATGATGAGGTGTGCCATGTAGAAGGATTTCCTGACTACTGTGGTGATGTGATTATCAAAGAGACTACTGTCCACCTGTTTCCCAAGGTCTCATCACACTTTCAGTGTTAAGTAGACTACTGCCTATGTGGTAGTTCATGGGTACAGAGTTTTTACCAAAAGGGATGACACTGCACTTTTTGGTATTGAGCTTGAGGCCATGGCTTTGACACCAGGCATCTGTCTCAGTGATGCCCTTTTGTAGGATGTCCACATTGTTAGGAGTTTCAATTATGGCTCCTAGTCTGCAGTCATCTGCGAACTTCATTAGCCAAAGACCTTCTGTGTTAGCCTGTACTTCAGAGAAGTAGATACCAAACAGGAGAGGACCCAGTACTGAACCCTGTGATACTCCACTTGTCACTGGTCTGAAGCCAGATTTGGAGTCTGCTACTTTCACAGTGTGGGTTCTGTCAGTGAGCCAGTTGGCAACCCATCTTGTGACATAGGGATTTATCCCTAGTTTGGTCATTTTATCTATAATTCCAGAGTGAGGGATGGTGTTGAAAGCCTTGGCGAGATATAAATAGGCTGTGTGAACCACCTTACCCTCATCTACGGCTTTGGTGACTGCTTCAAAGAAGTCTACCAGGTTTAGGAGACATGATCTGCCTTTTACAAACCTGAACTGGGTGGGGTCCAGAGTTTGGAGATTACCAATGTCATTGTTTATAAGTTCCATGATGATACGTTCCATGGCCTTGTAGACCAGGCTCGTCAGGCTAATGTTCAAAGCCTCAGCCTTGTATTCATTCCCTGTATAGTCACCCCTGAAGCAGCCTGTGGCTGTAGTGCACACAAGGAGTGCAACACATATTTTTGACTCCTCTACACCCCTCATCTGTGCCCTGAACCACCCTTCCCAACTCCTTCCATGTCTGCAATGATCCTTTAACAACAGTTGAGCAATATGTTCATGTCAATTTGTGATATCATTTTTTATTTATTTATTTATTTATTTGACATTTGTTTACCAGGATAGTCTGATTGGACAACAGCTGTCCATTTTCAATGGAGGCCTGGGGAGAAAAGCTCCACACAGTACAATAGTAACAGTATTTAGTAGTAATAGTTACAGGTTACGGTGTTTAATATGTAAACAGCAGTGGACAACATACTACAAAAGTTAAAACAAAGTTGAAGAGAACTCTATTAAAAACAGGAGATACATTACAGTTTGGTTGCTTTGTTAGCATAACATTAGAGCATCAAAAAGAAAAATGTATGTTCAATATTTACAAAGAGTATTTATTTTGCACATTGGTAGCATTCACAAGAAGTTCAGTGAAATGAGCAATGTTGATCACATTACTTACATATACAAGAAAATTAAGGAAGCAGAACCCCTGCGATGTAATGAAGGTTTAAGGTGGGCCATTGCAGTTACATAGCCGGCTGGTTATAAGGTATGATTTAAGGAGTTTTTGAAAGTGGAAGTTCTGTTTTGCAGTCTGATGTCAGGCAGAAGGCTCTTCCAGGTGTTAGCGACTTCATGAGGGAAGAGGGATTTCCCAAAGGTGTTTTTACATGGAATGTTTTTTCTATTAGGGCTTTATTGGTGGTGCGTAATTGTCTGTTTGAATTGTAGAAGTTTACTAGGCCAGATAGGGCAGGGGGTTTCTTTGTATAATATAGTATTTGATGTGTTAGGTTGAGTTGGTGGAATCGTAATAAGTCGAGGAGTTCAAGGCAGTATAAAGGAAGTAAAGATTGGCAGTTTTGGGAACGAGATTTGGTGTTGGTAGCAAATCTGGCGATTTTGTTGTAACATGTAGAAAGTTTGTTAAGGTCGGTCTTATTTAGATTTGTTAGTACTGGAGATGTATAGAGTAATGTAGATAAGAGGTAGGTTCTGGGTATAGCAGTTCTAGATTAGGAAGTAAGGTACTTTCTGCAGCAATATAGGGTCCCTAGCTTTTTGTGAACTTTGGAAATAGGGATATAAATTTGTTGAATTTTAGTTGTTGTTCAATTGTAATTTCTAGTAATTTGGCCTCTGGGACTAGAGTGATAGGGTCTTATTGGCTGAGAATATAGAGAAGGTTGTTCAAGGAAGGTTTGTGTAGTTGTAGGTGCTTTGAGTTGGCACCAGGTATTCCAGGCTTTATTCTTTTCTTTGAGAAAAGATCTAGTGGATTTCTATAGCCAGGGGGCTGGGTTACTATGAATTCTAATTGTTCGAAGTGGGGCTAGGTGGTTTAGGATGTTTAGAAATGTGGAGTTAAAGTATTCAACTACCTAATTTTGATGGGAGACCAGGTGCAGGATTTTAAGCATCCAAGAATTGGTTAGTGGGGAAGTTTTTATGGGTGCAGGTGTGAAGTAGGGAGGAGAGTTATTCGTTTTAAGTTTATGTCTAAGAATAAAAGTGGGATTGTGGTCACTTAGAGAGCTGGCCAGTGTACCACACTGATGGGCATTATTGGGGTGGTTTGTGAGGATCCAATCTAATGTGGGTTCCTTTTTTGAGGTTTTATCAGTATGGGTAGGTGTTTGTATGAGTTGGGTGAAGTTGTACAGGTTAAGGTGGTTAGTTGGTGAGGGAGAGTAGATGGAGTTCCAGTCAATACTGATGTTGCCTAGCAAGATAGTTTCTAAGGGATGGAGTGGGAAGCCCAGTGGCGTATTGACTCTAGGGTGGACAGGTTGTTACCTGGGGTTATGTAAATGTCACATATGTTTAGATGCTTGTGTTGATTAATAAAGAGTTTTGCAAATAGAGTTTCAGCATTTTTGAAATCTTGGGATTCTTTTTGTAGCAGCTGGAGTTTTAGGTTAGTTTTATAAAGCAGGGCAACGCTACCACTTTTTTTGCCTATTCTATCAACTCTATGAATGTTATATCCAGGTGGGGTTATGGAGTCATCCCTAACAAGTGGCTTGAGCCAGATCTTAGTAAGGAGCATAATGTCAGGGTAATATAAATAAATTGTGGAATGGAGTTTGTCTATTTTGTTCATAATATCGCAAATGTTCAAGTTAAGTATAAGCAAGTCTGCAGGTTTGTGACCAGTGTACAAGCACGCACAGCCATGCCAACCATATTGGTGTCATAGTAAGCAAAGAGAAACATTGCCAAACAAAGAGGAAGGTAATTTATGAGCCAGCAAGGATAATCTGACATTTGGCACTGATTTATGTCATGTGTGCTGCTACACCTGGTCACACTCTGTCCACTGGTCAGTATTAAAATGTTAAATGACTTGGATTTTAACCCATGACTTAGGATGGATCAGTGTGATGACCTGGCACATATTTTGTAGGGTCTTACACACTGTTAAAAGTAATGTGTACAATGTGGAATTTACACCGATGTGAATGAGAATGCATACATTTCCAGACGGGTGATTATTCCCCATTGCCACAGAAGACATGTTTGTCAACCATGGTCATTAAAGATATACAGCTTAAGTAGTGACTGGTGCAATACTTCAGTTAGGCCTGTATGTGTAGGACATCAAAAGATCCTGACTTATGCATTCTCAGGTGTGATGCAGGACTAATGTCTGACGATATACTGGAAATGGATAGGTTTGCATGACTTTAGTAATAGAATTTGAAATTGTGATACATATCTCACAATACGTTCTGCTTTACAGTTATACTTTGGTTATGGGAGGGGTAAAGATGATTATCAGTAAACTATTGCGTCCATCAGAAATGTGCTACTGCATTTTATATTACATAATTATCATTGTCATGCTAAACCAGTTACACACTAAGTTCATATGATACTTTCAAAAGTATGTGCATGCAAACAGTACTGATACTTTTCTGTCAACAAACCTGCTATACATAGCTATTGGTATATAGTATTACCTTTATAATCAAAATGTTGTGAAAAAGTGACAGTGGGACAATCTTACTTAAGGTAGAGTGTGCTGGATTTGAACCTTGGCTCAACCACACCTGTCTTCAGACCATAAACTCACCGCACTAAACCTGGTGCCACAGGGAAATATATTTTTTATAGAGTACTGCACAGAGTGCTGACAGCAATGCATCACCACTGAGGCTGTTTGCGTGAATGAAGGCAAAACAAATTACATTTTTCACTTTTTTCCTTAAATAGTGAACCCTGTCTGTGCATAGTTAAACAACGTGCAACATGCAAATGTAAAAGGCACTATTGAACATATATTACTTGTGTAAACACTTATTGTGACCCTTTCTCAGTAAAAATAATGGGTCTATATTATCTAATCGAAAAGTGAATTCCACAAACTACATCTACATTGAAAATGCAGTTCAGCGAATTCGCTCTTGTGGGGGGCGCACCCTCGCTAATTATATATACCAACTCCGAGATCGCACTACAGTGAGGAAAGGGCAAATTTTCTGATCTTCACTGTACCACAATCTCACTATTATCAGTTTGCTGAATTGCATTTCTGATATAGATGCAGTTCACTTTTCTATTAGATAATATAGACCCAAAATAATTACTATGGGACTCCAACCCCACTTTAGCTATGTTCTCCCTCTTTCATAGCTCAACATATTTGTACCTTGCCCCACAGAAATGGTCTGGTAAGAGGTGCAATTTCTGCAGTCATTACCATTCATATTGCTGACCACTGCTAAGTGTGTTTATGCTTTGTAAGGCAACTGAAATTAAACTGTCATTTTTAAGCAGCTAACTGTGTTTGAGCTATGTCATGCACTGTGCACATGGAAAAAGAAGAAAAAAATAAAAGCAAAAGATAAAAAAGGAAACAATAGTTAAATAATTAGACAGCATTGGATTTGAGCCATCAGAGTACTGCACTTACACAACATAGTTGTAGTGAGTTATCTCTCTTTGCCACAGATACAGCTTTGCAATAGCAATAAAATAATGTGCAGACAAGCAATTAACATTTCATACCCAGTAATAAATATTTCATACAGTTGGGCATTCTCAGTTGACTGTAAATGTGTACATAACATGCTTAGTGGAAAGAGTGTTCACACATTTATGAATATGTTTTCAGAACGTCAGTTCTGCCTTCTCTTTGCATTCTGAAAACCATTCCCTTATCTCTGCATTACTATTAAATATGCACTATCTAGTGCATATTCTGTCATTTTTCTTTCAAGGTGTGATACAAATACATGGTCTGTCTACAGTTTTAAGCAAGGGCAGGAAACTTTGCTATTACATCAAGGAAAAATAAATATGTGGGGTATTTGGTTTTGTTTAAAAGCTCACTGCAGTTAGGTACACTTTGTAAGTCTATTCTCTACTGACCCACCCACTTCAGAGAGGGGTGTCTGTGCATTACTCTATTTTGCTTCACTCAGAGTAATCATTCACATTCACAAGCCATTAGCACCTAACAATGGTGTAGAGCCTACATTATGTTTACATCTGCAACACAATGTTAAAAGTTTGGTATTCACAATTCTAAACAGTTATCACCTCTTTTTCATCTTCAAAGTGCATAGATGGCTCAATCTACACTGAAAGACTTGTTGGCTGTTGGTGAAGCACCCACCAAGAGGAGAAAACGCTGAGAGAAAAGGAGCCACTTTTGAGATTTTAAGTATTTTTCCTCAGATTATTTGTTAAGGTTTCTGCATTGCCGCCTACTTTTTGGCATTTTCCAGCTTGCTAAACTTGATAACTGTGTTAGGAACTGTATTTAGAACACATATAGAGCTTGTTTACTGCATTTCCTGTGTTGCACTTATTTTAAAATCGTTTTTTTCTTAAAACTTGCATTTTACCTGTCTCTGGCCTAGCACTCAAGTGTGGGGTCATTTATTGCACTGTTCTAACTTGTTGCTACTTGTGTATCTCTGCTATCTTTAAACAAAACAAAAAAATCTTGCTTTTTTCCCACTTTCTGATATTTAAAAAAGTTCAGTTACAGATTTGCTGTTCTGAACTGTTTGTAAGTTTCTTGGAGGCCATTGCTTGCTTGGGCTAAAGGGAAGTCTCTATGTTCATCAGTGGCAGTGGTAAAAACTGAACAGCCTACCTTCCCCTGTGGGAGTGGTTACTGCCTAGAAATTGTAGTTTTATTGGCCATTTTGGGTCAATTCCAAACTCCTTGATCCCCCTCTCTTAAAAAACGATTTCCTCATGGTTTTGGAGTCTTTAAAGACTTGTTGGCTGTTGGTGAAGCACCCACCAAGAGGAGAAAACACTGAGAGAAGAAAGGAGCCACTTTAGAGATTTTAAGTATTTTTCTTCAGATTATTTGTTAAGATTAATGCATTGCCGCCTACTTTTGGGCATTTTCCAGCTTGCTAAACTTGATATCTGTATTAGGAACTGTATTTAGAACACATCTAGAGCCTGTTTACTGCATTTCCTGTGTTGCACTTATTTTAAAATAGTTTTTTTCTTAAAACTTGCATTTTACCTGTCTCTGGCCTAGCACTCAAGTGTGCGGTCATTTATTGCACTGTTCTAACTTGTTGCTACTTGTGTATCTCTGCTATCTTAAAAAAAAAAAAAAATCTTACTTTTTTCCCACTTTCTGATATTTAAAAAAGTTCAGTTACAGATTTGCTGTTCTGAACTGTTTGTAAGTTTCTTGGAGGCCATTGCTTGCTTGGGCTAAAGGGAAGTCTTTGTGTTCATTAGTGGCAGTGGTAAACACTCAACAGCCTGTCTGCCCCTGTGGGAGTGGTTACTGCCTAGAAACTGTAGTTTTATTGGCCATTTTGGGTCAATTCCAAACTCCTTGATGACCCTCTCTTAAAACCCTCTTTTCCGTGTTTTTGCGCATAGCTCAGCATCGGGCAGCACTGCTTAATTATTTTTTTTTTCCTGGCTCCACAAAGTCTGCTCTTCACTTTTTCCCTTAGAGCTGTTCCAAATCTCAAAGTAAGCACTCTATTTTCCTTCTAAAACCCAGCAGTAGCTAGGATAAGTGTCTTATAAGTAAGCACTAATAAACTAAAGCACTACACCCTCTTATACTCCCTTTAAGTACTTGGCTCCCTATTGGTCCTTTTTGATCAAATCAAAAAGTAATTCCTTATACTATTCTGGCATGTCCAAAAGTCAGTTTCAGGTTTACTCTCCAGTCCAGCTGGTGAATGTGGGAATCTAGAAGCAATGTTACAACTGCCTTATGTACACAGACCACCCACTCCTCTTCCCAACAAGCTCAAATATATGTGAGAGATGCAACTATATAGCCAAACTGGAGGCTGAGCTCTCTCAACATAGTACTGGCATGGTCAATCTGGAGGAGAAGGTAATCACACACACCACAAATCCAGTCTCACATAGACCTATCGCAACAGCAAACCAAACACATAAACACACAAAAACATACCCGGACACTCTAAATAAAAATCTGCCCAAGCAACAGAGACCTCCAAAGCAGACATCCAAGCAACTGCTACCCCACAACAATACCCATGTATCACATAGTTCACAAAGTCAGTGTGCCACACAGTCACAGCCCTTAAGGCTAAACAACACACCTAATACACTTGTAATAGGTGACTCTATTGTCAGACACACTGACGTCCCTCTCACCAGGCTGAACAAGGAGAAGGTCACTATAAGCTGCCTGTCGGGTGCCAGGATCTGCCACATAACACAAGCACTCAGGTCACTCCAAAGCAAGTACAAATATGACTCTGTCATTGTCCATGCTGGTGTGAATGACCTGAGACGTACTTCCCTGGATTACATGAAAAGAGACATAGATGAGCTCTCTGATCATGTGGCCCAGGCCGGTATGACCCTGACCTTGAGAAGCATCTTACCCTCACCAACAATGATATCACAGTATAAAGACAAAATGATCAGTTTCAACAATTGGCTAAAGTATTGGTGTCACTCAAAGGGGATCCAGTGTCTGCCAGCCTGGGATGACATGCTTGACAAGCCACGTTGCTTCGCTAGGGATGGCTTGCACCTGTCACCCCTGGGTTTTCGAATACTGGCCAAGGCTCTTGTCAGCCCCATAGTGCCTTTTTTAGGCAAGTCTCAAAAGACAAACCCACCTCCTTAGACAACACAAGGAAAAAGAAACTAAGGGTAATGCTGCTCAACGCCAGAAGGCTAAACCTCAAGATGCACGCACTCAAGGCTCTCCTCAGTATGGAGAATATCGATATCTATGCAGTAACAGAAACCTGGTTCAAGGCTCCCAAGAGCACCCTAGCACTACCAGGCTATACCTCATACCATGCTATTCGGCCCCAAAACTCGGACCGAACCACAAGAGGGGGGAGTATCCATATTCATCAAAGATACCCATACCTCCAGGCTAGTGGCACTGCACGAAGTATCTGAGACCATCCATGTGCAACTAACAGTGGGCAAAACTGCCTTCCAGTTTGTAGCCTGCTACAGACCACCCTCCCAAACTCAGGAACCCCACTCGGCTTTCCTGAAGACACTGGAGAATATAAAGGTCTCTCCAAACACCATTATATTGGGTGACTTTAACTACCCAAACATAGACTGGGAGCACTACTCAAGCCCCAACACCCTAGCTCAACGGTTCCTAGAATTTATAAACTCAAATACTATGGAACAACTGGTCACCACTCCCACAAGTGGAGAAAACATATTGGACCTGATCATCACCAACATGAGGACTCTATGTTCCATACCAGAGTTATACCCCTCATTGGTAAGATCAGACCATAGACAAATCTCACTGGACATCAATATCCCGTCCCCACCCCCAGCAAAGGAAAGCACAGTCAAAAACTTCTCAAAAGCAAACTTCCCACTTCTCAAAACCGAGGTGGAATCCTTCAAAGCCCCAGGGCCAGTGGAAAATATGGCCCAAACTGCAGAATCCTTTACAAACACATTCTATAGATACCTACAGGAATGCATGGATCGTGCCATCCCAAATAAAACCAAGACACACTCCTCCAAAGGCAGGAGACCTGTCTGGCGGACCCCAGCCATAAATAAGCTGTACAACAGAAGGAGGAAACTACTACATGATAGAGCAAAATCCCTGAAAGGGAAGGCAACTCTGATCAGTACTAGCAAGAAACTACGATCCCTCATAAAATCATCTAAGGCTAGCTTCGAAAGAAACATTGCACAAGACACTAGAGATAATCACAAGGCTTTCTTTAGTTATGTCAGAAACCTGGGTGGAAACTCCCAGATATGCTCTGAGTTAGTGCAAAATGACAAAAAAATACACTGAACTCACAGACATTGCCAACATCCTGGCAGACAGGTTCAGTGCAAACTTCTCCCCCCTCCCCCCCAAATGAGCAAATGACTATCCCAACAGAGTGTAGCCTCCCTGACATCACAGATGCACAGGTGAGTGCTGCCCTCTCCAAAGCCAAAAACACAGCATCAATGGGACCGGATGGTGTCCCGGGCTGCGTTTTACATGAGCTCCAAGAAGAACTGAACCCTCACTTAAAATCACTGTTCAGTCTCAGCCTTACAACAGGATATGTACCCAAAGAATGGCGTACAGCAACAGTGGTCCCACTCCATAAAGGTGGTGCCACAACGGACCCCGGAAACTATCACCCTATAAGCCTAACTAGCCTGGTCTGCAAAACTATGGAGCGTATCATCATAGAACTCATAAACAAAGACATTGGGAACTTCCAAACACTGGATCCTACCCAATTCGGCTTTGTTAAGGGCAGATCTTGCCTCTTGAACCTGGTCAATTTCTTTGAAACAGTCACCAAGGCCTTAGACGAAGGGAAGGTAGTCCACACAGCCTACTTTGACCTTGCAAAAGCCTTCGACACAATACCCCACTCGGGCATCATAAATAAGCTCACCAGCTTAAATATCAACCCTTATGTCACAAGATGGGTTGCAAACTGGCTTAGGGGTAGAACCCACATGGTCAGAATTGCAGGTGCCATGTCAGATTCTAAACCAGTTACAAGTGGCGTCCCACAAGGCTCAGTCCTGGGACCTCTCTTGTTCGGTATATATTTCTCTGAGGTACAGGCTAACACAGGAGGACTATGGCTGACAAAGTTTGCAGATGATTGCAAAGTGGGGGCCATAATTGACTCACCTGTTGACACAAGCATCCTCCAAAAAGGTATCACAGAGACGGATAACTGGTGCCAGAGCCATGGCCTAAAGCTAAATGCCAAAAAGTGCATAGTCATCCCCTTTGGGGAAAAACAAAGTGCCCACAAATTACCACATAAGTGGGAATCAATTAAGTACGGAAGAAGTAATTAGATATTTGGGGACCCAAGTAGATTGCAATCTCTCTTTTGACAATCACATTGCCAAAGTGGTTAGATAGACATTCTATATAGCCCACCTTATCACGAAGGGGTTCACATCTAGAGCAAGAAAGGTCATTGTGCCCCTCTACTCATCACTCATCAGGCCCATAATTGAATACAATGCCCCATTTGGGATGTACCTTACCCGACACCTGCTACAACTAGACTAGAAAGACCACAAAAGTACCTCACCAAGAGGATCAAGCTACTCAAACAGATGCCCTACGCAGTTAGGCTAAAGAAACTCCAGCTGTACTCAGTTGCTTACCGCCTACTCAGAGGTGATCTGTGCCTGACGTATAAAGCCATGTCCAACCCAGAATTAATGGACATGCTCCACCTCAAGAAATCCAAATCCATCAGAACTACACGCTCCAGTGACTTAAACCTCAGCACAGAAATAAATAGAACATGCTAGAGGGACAGATTCATATCCCAGAGGCTCCCCTCACTCTGGTACAAAATCCCAATCCATGTCAGACAGAGCCCCTCAATGACCCTCTTGAAGAAGAATCTTGACGTTTGGATGGGGGATCATAAATTTACCCCTGGGATCTCTTCTGTGTCACTGCTAGACAAAGGCATGGTAAACTAACCTTAAATGGGCTATCTTCTGTGACCTTCTATACAGAGGCACAGTCAACTAATCTAAGAAGGGTGGTGAAAGCCAAACACACTCTGGCTAGGCTTGTAAATACCCTAGGGCAGATAGCCTAGTATCAACCTATAAACCTATGAAAGGTAACCGTGTAGCTAGGGAAATGGAAGTGGAAGAGGCCGTTGTCAATCATGCTTATTGCTCCACTTGTGGGAGTGTAGGGATAAGTACATTTTTTGGACTGCTTATTCTATAGTGGGCATTTCAATTGCATGGGCCAGTTTATTTTGTAAATGCATAAGTATATGTTACAGATGTCAATCATGTCAGATACTGATGGCATTGCTGGACAACTTGCATACATTCTGCTTTGCTACATTTACAAGTACCAGTTAGGCAGGTATCTGTCATTCATTCATGTTCTTACACATTTATTTTTCCACTACAGGTTCAGCACTTACCTTGATAGTCCTGCAGTTACAACTGTTGTCCTTCAGGGCTGACTCTCTCTAATGTTTGCAGTACACAGCCAAGAGTTCTACCCATAGGCTGTACATATGTGGAAATCAAAGCTCTCACCTGAGGAACAGGGAAGAGTGTAAATAAATAGAAAGAGCTTCAACTCCATTAACTGCCAGGTTGTGTGTAATGCTAAGGGATTCATCCTGAATGTGCATGCTGGCAACCCAGGCAGTTATCACAACTCACATATCTGGCATAACTGTCATCTGTAAGAGATGTTTTCTAGGGGGGAATTTCCCACAGGGTTATTTACTGGGGAAAGCGTATTATGCACTGTAACCATGGCAGATGATGTCCAGCAGAAATACACGCACACCAAATGAAGAATGCTATAATGAGGCACATGCTCAAACAAGAAATATCATAGAGCATGTGTTTGGGCTGTTGAAGTCATGGTTCCATTGCAAAGATACATCAGGGGGAGCACTGGAGTACAAACCCTGTACTTGTACTGAAATCTTCACCATCTGTGCCATGATTCACAACATTATCCTGAGAAAACAGCTTCAGCAGGAACAGTAAGGGGAAGGGCCAGTCACCCCACCACCACTGGCAAGGTCACCAAAGCCACACACAAGTGAGGAGTCAGTGGGGGGAACCAGCAGCTGCTGTGAGTGAAGGCCGACATTGACATGCACAATATACTCTCACACTGGCTAACAGACAATGGATAGAACACACACTCACAATGTAAGGGGCTAAAACCTCCATCCTATGCACATACATGCAGTAGCATTGATGCCAGGAAATTCTCAAAGTCTTTATTATCCATCTACTTTCTGTGTACTGGTAGCATCAGACAGAGTCACCCCTCAACTAAAGCTCTTGTAATTGCCGGCTTTCCAAGGTAAGTGTTGAACCTGGAATTAAAAAATAAATGTCTAAGAATGCAAATGAATGGCATATTGTTGCATAGTGTTACTTGCTAATGTAATGAAGTATAAGGTGGGTAAGTTTTACAGTAATGACATCAAGATGTGACAGCAGTAATTTATGTGAATACGTGTGTCCTCTATCAACTAATATGCCGCATGCATCAAAGATTCACACATTCATACCTCTCAAATGTATAGATTTCCACAAAAAGTCCACACTGTGGCCTCATACTGTTGTACTGGCAAATCATTAAAGAGTCAAGTTAGAAAATAATGATGCATATTTCAGTTTCAGACTTCATCTCCCTCAGAAAAATCAGAAAAATAGTGATGCAAAACCTTTTATTCTGTCAACTAAGTTTGAAAGACCAGAATTTTTAAAAACTCTATCCATTGTTGGGCCTTCATCCCACTTTTATTTTTGACTTGGTCTAGTTTTGTTGGTCTAAGATGTTGGGAGGGATGTGCACATTACAAAAACCTGTAAGAAAGCAGTGCAGTTTGCTAAACAGCATTACAAACACAGATATATTAAGCACTAAGTCATCTATGCACCCTGACCATCAGACAAAAAACTTATGTATCCCTAAATACAAAAGATAGAAAACAAGGATACGTCACAGTCATCATCATTTGCGCAGGGAGTTGTGGGGGGGCAGTAGGCCTAGGCTGACGCAAAAGGTAGTGAGTGCATGTGAGTAAGTAAGAGAAGTGGCCAGATATTTGGATATATATCAAATGGTCACTGAGACAAATTGCGCTGTATGCCTCATGATTGACCCATGTAACGTTTACGTGTGTGTGTCTGTATAGGCACTCCAGGTTAAAGTGGTATGTGAGTATCTGCAAGAACACAGCCAGGATCTGTGCTAGCTCTACATCCTGGTATGTTGGACAGGTGTGAGCTGTGCATGGCAGTAGAATTGACAGTTCATCTTCATCATCCTGACCCTGAGAACTGGCTCTGCCAGGAGTTACACCAGCATGTCCATACCCATGATCACATACACTGCTGCCACCTGAATGTGACTGATGTCTGGTGGATGAGGTCTCCTCACAAGTATGACCAGGACCACAACCCCGTGGCTTGCCACATCTGGATGTGGATACCTCAACCACTAATGAAGCAGTGGAAGTAGTGACACTATGGGCGCATGATCAGGCAGAGCCACATCAGCTAACATCAGAAGATGTGGCTGACCTACATCCACATGGCTGTCATCCCCCTGCCAGCAGACATTCCATCACAAACACTGCCTGTTCCAATGTGCCATTCATCTAATCCATTGAATTGGCAACATGGTTGAGGCATTCACGCATATCAGCCTCTGCCACATCTACAACACGAAGTATTTCCTCAGAGGCCCCATTGGAATGTGCCTGTGCCTCCAAGATGGCCCTAAACACACATTGAGTGGCATAGCAAGACACAACAGGATCAGGTGGAGGATGGACAGCAGGCCTCCTCAAGCACCCCTAATAACCCTCCTGTATGGCACCTCAACTACACTCTGGCTATGGCCAGAATCAACAGGCACTGAAACAACAGTAACCGCACTACCCTGATCAAGTGTCTCTCCCTCCACCTGTCCAAGACTGGAGGACTCACTAGAATTGGTTTGTGTAGGCCTACTGGCTGTGTCCGATGGAAATACAGGTAATGGCTGAATGTCAACCTAAAAGTCAGATTCAAACTCTGCACCCCCTGACTGTGCCTGTGTTTGGCCATCATCATCATCAGTGTCTGCCAATACTCTGACATCAAGGAGTAAGTGTCCTACACTTCCACTGTCAGGATCACCTGTGATAATAAGCAACAAACATAGGAAAGAAATTAATACCTGCACTACTACAATTTAATATTTTCTAACAAACACTGGTGCCACTAATACAGACAGTACAGCAATACACACACAGTCCTGATACCCACCTCACACATACAGATAAATGCAGATGTCTGTCAAATGCTCATCATTACTGAAATAAAAATGTTTTGCTTACCATGTGCATATGACTCCACACATGCTAGGAAGGATGGTCCTGGAAGAAGTTAAGCAAAATGTAAGGGCACCATCATCACTATAACAACAACAGAGGAGGAGCAATTTATTGCCTTTATATGTCATTAACAATACATTTAACTGAAACTTGGATGATACATCCACCTCAGACCATGTGTAATGAACCACAATGTGTTGTTAACCATATCAATCTATAATTAGCCCCCACAAAAAAAATGAAACCAACTTAACTATTGCTTTAAATATTTTACTATGCAAGAAATTGTTAACAATTGACATATGTAATTTTACCTGGAAGCTCCTCCTGGGACATACTTGTCTTCCCTGAAACAGCAGCACCAACATCAATCACATGCTACTGTGCACTTTCCACTTAGTTCTATGGATTCTTGGGAGTGGATAGGAACTTTTCATTTGGTGTCAGTGGTGGCTTTGTAGCAGCCCCCCTCCAGTGCCCATCTGTCAATGAGCCACTGCAGCTGCTCTTTTCCAGGCTGATGAAATCATATCAGTGGCCCTATGATGTACCTGATCATATGTCTTGCTGTGCCCCATCAGCACTGATGTAATTCACTATCTGGTTCCAAATCTGCAATCTGCCAGGCATATCCACACATCCTCTCTCAAGCACAAAGGCACCATGTTGCTGAAAGGCCTGCACAATCACATCATTCTCAGAATCACTGAAGCGGGATTTGCAGGGATTGGGATGTCTGGGAGCCATAGTCCTAGGTGACTTAAAACACAAAATAAGGATATTACACATAAATATCACATAAATAAAAGTCCTGCTTAGATATAAAACATAATTATTAGTTTTTCAATATTACCCACTGGAGAAACACAAAACTTCAGTTATTAAAATATAAAAAAGGGTTATGTGGCTGTAACATATCTCTGTTACACACATAACAAGGCTTGATCCAAAATAAGGACTAACAAGAGCAAAACAAACCTCTCTAATTTTTTTTTTGGTTGTGGCCGCACGAAAATGGAACTGGGCTCCCCCACTCCAAAAACAACAAGCAAAACACAGTTTATATCAAACAAGGAATAACACATCAGTCAATTATTATGTGCTTTCAAACAGACTATCACAAAAATGTGTACACATTTACCACAGAAAATTAATTTGTATGCAATTGCTAGTCACCTCTACCTGTGCCCAGCACTCCCCTAGAGGTGTCTATGGGCCATCCTAAAAGGATAATACCTCTGTGCCATTGACAATATAGAACATTACATTTCAATGCAATAACAATATAAGAGTGTGAAGAGAAATAGTTGTAACATTAACACTTGTGATGAAAGTTAATAAGGCTGTGTGTGCATCTGAGAAAGTAAAATGCCCTGATAAAAATGCTTATGCCATCAGTAACTTCTAAGAAGTGCATACAGGTAAAAATAGTATTTGCTAATGTGTGTGTGTGTGTGTGTGTGTGTGTGTGTGTGTGTGTGTGTGTGTGTGTGTGTGTGTGTGTGTGTGTGTATAAATATATATATATATATATATATATATATAGAGAGAGAGAGAGAGAGTTTTATTGTGGCATGTGAGCAAATCCAGTATATAACTGAAAAATGCAATCATACCTTATCAAGATCAGTAGTCTTTTGTGCAGATAAAGCCAAAGTGATAGCAATATTTTTCTGTGTTATCCACATATGCAACTCTCCTCACCTTCAGGTTTCCTACCTACATAATTATCATTTTGTAATATAGATTCAGGCCTGTGAGCATGGTGAAGAAGCAAATGAAGTTTGAACTCATTAGCATTGCTGAATCCCAAAATTGTGGCTCCCATGTAGCAGGTCTAAACATAGTGCAGACACTCTTTCAGTGTTAGTTGCTAATGGGTTGCAACTGTGAATGATTTCTGGTAGGGAGAATGAAAATACAACAGAAACTCAGACTCCCTTACCTGGAGTGGTTGTGTTACCCAGGTTACACTTACAAATTATAGAAGTAATTGTATCAAAGTTAAAATGTAAGTAAGCGGCACACATTTCTCAGTTTGTGTTCAGTAATATCCAAACGCCCCTGCCTTTGTTGAAAGCTGTACATTTTTGCTGTTTAATATTTTCATGCATTTTAAAGACAATGATACAAAATGCTTTACAGACTGCATGTCTCAGATTTCTACTCAGATATGAAAACACTTAACACCAGTCAAAGATAAGACAGAGCTGCATTGCTGCAAGCAATGGTCATAAATGGTTGTGTGATCACTCATTGCACTAACTCTGATATTAACACATGCACAAACATGTCTTGTTAATACTGTGAATGATTTGTGACTTGCTTATGTGCACAATAATTATCATTCCTGCTGCAAAGCTGTTTCTCTGGCAAAGAGAGATAAGACACCCTTACTGTGTTTTGTAGGTCCATTGGTGTAACAGTTGAAATCTAGACTTCTGTAAAAAAAAATGTATTGTATACTAACACTTCTTTTGTAATAAATGAGAAACCACAAAAAAATGGCGAGCCGAGAAGAGTGTATTGAGTGCTTTCATCCTTTAATAATTATAGAACTTCTTCAGAACATTTCAAAACAGGCTACCAACATGGTTTAAAATCCAAAACAAATGATCACATGATAAAATTAACAAATCAGCACATTAATGAGTAAACCAAATCACATTCTCATGATACCCAATAAAAATCTAATATTCCATCATTAGAGATAAAAAATACAAATCACCATGGTGCAGCGTTGATACATCACAAATATGGTTACGAAATCAAACTATAATGACATATGAAATTATTATAAAATTTTAATTACAGTTTTTGTGCCAACAAAAAACACATTAAGTTAATATGCTCATTAATCCCTAGTTTTTTTTGTCTGCGTTAAGCTGAATTTGCCATTTGGCTGCCTTACAATCTAAAAGGATACTATAATTCCCTCTCAAACTACCCATACTAACATTTTCAAGGATAAATAACTCACATTTTCTAAACTCTGGGCAAACTATAGAGTGTTTGGGTAGGACATTATTAGTGTCCTTTCTTTCTAATGGCAACAGTATGCTCATATACCCTTTTAGCCAATTTCCTAACCATTTTCCAAATGTAGAGGCTTAAACGTGTGAAATGACTTGCTATATAAACCATGTAACAACAATTACAGTTATATCTGTCTTTAGCAATAATAGACTTATTAATTCATTCAAGAAAAATACTTGTGTTGCTTATAAAACGACAATATTTACACTGTCCACAGTTGTAGGTTCCAAGCAGAAGCTTCTCATGGGATTTAATATTACTATGCCTATCCAATAATGTTTTAATGTTTGCTGATTTTTTATACATAAATATGGGTGTCTGTCCTAATACCTCTGCAGTGTCAGCATTCCCTAGAATTATTTTCCAATTAGGTTCCAAAATTTTCTTAAGTGTATTACTTTTAGTAGTGATGGGTAAAGGAAATACATTCCTATAAACAGTATTTGCAACTACAGCCATTTGTCTGATGTTATGCATCATTGTTTTCACCCCAATATCTGCTGTTAAAATAGGCTTAGCTTAAGTAAGTCTAAGTATCAAGACCTCTTGGGTAATGACCCTAATGGACTTGTCTTCATAACCTCTTTGAGTAAATAATTTAGTAAGATGTTGTAATTCTTCTAAAAAAACTTCCTCTAAACTGGTTAATCTACTGAGCCTTATAAATTGTCCCTTAAGGACATTCTTTTTCATATGAAGTGGGTGCTGGCTTAGTCTGTGCAAATAATGATTAATGAAGGTAACCTTTCCATATATCCTGCTGTTCAACTGCCCATTATTTTCCTTAATCTCTAAATTAATATCTGAATAGTTAATATTGATTGCTTACACACTCAGTGTAAATTTAGGAAAAGTAGTTGATGAATTTAAAATCTCAAAATTTCTAAAAACTCCTCATTAGTTCCTTTCCATAGAAAAAACAAGTCATCAATAAACCGCCTATAAAAATAACTTTATTAAATAAAAAGTGATTTTTAAGACTATTCTGTTCCCAGTTTGCCATGACAATGTTTGCATAAACTGGAACCATTCTTGCTCCCATCACTACACCTGATAATTATTTGTAGTACTTGTCAAATTGAAAAAAAAATAGTTATCCAGCACAAGTTCTAACAATATGCACAAGATATTAATAAAACCATTCTCAAAAGTACTAAACCTACTCAAGTACACTCTTACAAATTCTGTTCCTATATCATGTGGAATGCATGTATATAAAGAAACACCTACAGAACACATAAGACAGCCAGTGAAGTCAATGCTCAGACTACTCAATAATTCTAAAAGATGCCATGAATCTTTTAAATAATAATTAGAATCTTGTACTATAGATTTAAGCATGTGATCTAAAAATACTGATAGTGGCTCTGTCTTTAAAGCACTTTTTGCTTACCATCATTCAAACCTGCTAAGCAGCATTGTGCAGAGGTTAGCAATCTTCCCCGGCACCTACAGGTCTAGACCAAATGCAGAGAGGAAGCAGACAGTAGACAATTTCAAAACAGATACATTGTATCATATATGGTTTGCCAGGGTGCAAGCTTGCTAAGCAGCATTATGTGGTGCTCAGCACACATGAATATGAAAATAAGCAGCTTTTCCTTAACTGTTCCTTTGACATCGGGTATTAAGTGTAATGCTGCAATACAGGTGAGCCTGGGTTCTAATCCAGCAAAGTTCAAAGTTTTATTCCTGTTTTTTCCATTTACTTTTTAATAAAATAAACAAGAAAACAATAATCAAACAGAAATAACTGTCTACAGCAGGTGCATTGAGCTTACACAGGCTATCAGATATATATTAAAAGCGTTACTGTGGGTGTCAGTAGAATTATGGTTCTACAATTACACATTTATTTTCTAATGTGTCATGTGACACACCTACATATTTAAACACTCAACTATTTAATGTATATGCATAAGTAATGAGCAGCTCTGACAAACAAGGTATCATTTGCAATGGGCACTGTGGACAGTAATGACTGTAAAAAATTCACTTATAGCTCAGTCTTCCCTGTGGCAATTGATATAAGTTAATGCTCCCAGTACAGATGAGCCAGGATTCTAATCTAGCACAATCTCAATTTTATTAGTGCTTGTCCACTCACTTTTAATAAACAGATAAAACAATTAAACATGATTATAAATGACACGATGTACGGCAGTGGAGCTCATAGGAATTTTATGTGTGACAGAGGGTATGCTGAATATTCTGATTCTGTAATTATAATTGCCTTCTCTGGCCTTGGATGGCCTTCGAGCCTGAATGATAATCAAACACACATAAATGTATAAACCAGGACCTTGTTAGGTCACACACATACATGGTTAATACTCAACAGCAAGTACAGCAAGTACAAGTACAAGTATGACTCAGTCATTGTCCATGCTGGGGTGAATGACCTGAGACGTACCTCCCTGGACTACATGAAAAGAGACATAGAGGAGCTCTCTGATTATGTAGCCCAGGCAGGTATGACCCTGACCTTGAGTAGCATCTTACCCTCACCAAGAATGATGCCACAATACAGAGACAAGATGATCAGCTTTAATAATTGGCTTAATCTCTGGTGTCATTCAAAGGGGATCCAATGTCTGTCTGCCTGGGATGACATGCTGGACAAGCCACGCTGCGGATGCCTGTCACCCGATATTGGAAAGGCTCTTGCCACCCCCATAGTGCCTTTTTTAGGCAAGGCTCAAATTCTAAACCTACCACCCTAGAACACAAAAAAGAAAAAAAACTAAGGGTAATGCTGCTCAATGCCAGAAGTCTCAACCTCAAGATACACGCATCAAGCCCTTCTCAGTATGGAGAACATTGATGTCTGTGCTGTGACTGAAACCTGGTTCAAGGCTCCTGAGAGCACCCCAGCACTATCAGGTTTTACCTCATATCATGCATTCCGGCCCCAAAATCCGGACCACACCAAGAAAGGAGGGGGGATATCCATATTCATCAAGGATACCCACACCTCCAGGTTGGTGGCAACGCACGAGGCATCGGAAACCATCCAGGTGCAATTAACCATAGGCAAGACTGCTCTGCAATTTGTAGCATGTTACAGGCCACCCTCTCAAACTCAGGAACCTCACACAGCTTTCCTGAAAACACTGGAGGGGATAAATGTATCTCCAAACACCATCATAATAGGTGATTTCAACTATCCGAATATAGACTGGGATCATTACTCAAGCCCCAACACTCTAGCCCAAAGGTTCCTAGAGTTCATAAACTCTAATGCCATGGAACAACTAGTCACCATCCCCACAAGAGGAGAAAACATACTAGATCTCATCATCACGAACATGGGGACACAATGTTCAACACCGGAAGTATACCCCTCATTGGTGAGATCAGATCATAAACTAATCTCCCTGGAAGTCCACATCCCGCCCCCACCCCAGATAAAAAAGACCACAGTGAAGAACTTCTCAAAAGCTGACTTCACACTTCTTAAGACTGGTGTGGTTTCTTTCAAGGCCCCTGAGCCAGCAGAAACCATTACTCAAGCCGCTGAATCACTTACAAATGCCTTCTACCAGCACCTCCAGGACTGCATGGATCAGGCAATCCCAAACAAAACAAAGACTCTTTGCACCAAAGGCAAGCACCCAGTCTGGTGAACCCCAGCCATAAACAAGCTCTACAATAAAAGGAGAAAGCTACTACAAGATAGAGCAAAATCCTTAAAAGGGAAGACACCCTGATCATTATAAGTAAAAAACTACGATCACTCATAAAATCATCCAAGGCAAATTTTGAGAGAAAAGTCACTAAGGACTCAAAAGACAATCATAAGGCCTTTTTTAGCTATGTTAGGAACCTGGGTGGAAACTCCCAGATATGCTCAGAATTAGTTCAAAATGATGTAAAAATCACTGAACCAACAGACATTGCCAACATACTGGCTGACAGGTTCAGTGCAAATTCCCAAAGGAGAGATATCTATACCAGCGGATTGTAGCCCCCAAACATCTCAAATGCTCAGGTGAAAACTGCTCTCCAAGGCGAAAAACACAGCATCTATGGGACCAGATGGTGTCCCCGGTTGTGTGCTCCACGAACTCAATGAGGAATTAAACCCGCAGTTAGGGCAGCTGTTTAATCTTAGCCTCACCTCAGGATACGTACCCAAGGAGTGGCGTACGGCAATTGTGGTCCCACTTCACAAAGGCGGTGCCTCCACTGACCCTTGAAATTACCGCCCCATCAGCTTAACAAGCTTGGTCTGCAAAGCTATGGAGAGGATCATAATGGAACTCATAAATAAAGACATAGGGGACTTACAGACATTGGATCCAACCCAGTTTGGCTTTGTCAAGGGCAGATCATGTCTTTTAAACTTGGTTGACTTTTTCGAAACAGTCACCAAGGCCATTGATGAGGGCAAGGCAGTCCACACAGCCAACCTTGACCTTGAAAAAGCTTTTGACACAATACCCCACTCGGGTATCATTGAAAAACTCATCAGCTTAAATGTAAACCCATACATCACAAGATGGGTTGCAAACTGGCTAAGTGACAGAACCCACAGGGTCAGAGTTGCTGGCGCCATGTCAGACTCCAAGCAGGTCACTAGTGGTGTCCCACAGGGCTCAGTTCTGGGCCCCCTCTTGTTCGGCATCTACTTTTCAGAAGTACAGGCAAACACAGGAGGATTATGGCTGACAAAGTTTGCAGATGACTGCAAGCTGGGCATCATAGTTGAAAACACATCAGACACAGATATCCTTCAGAAGGGTCTCATAGAAACGGATAACTGGTGCCACAGCCATGGCCTAAAGTTAAACACCAAAAAATGCATAGTCATACCCTTCGGGAAAAACAAGGTTACCCCTAGCTACCATATAGGTGGCAATCCACTAAGCACAGAAGAGGTTATCAGGGATCTGGGGACCCAGGTTGACAACAACCTTTCGTTTGACACTCACATTGCCAAAGTAGTTAGGAAGACCTTCTACATTGCCCACCTGATCATGAAGGGATTCACATCTAGATCAAGGGAGGTCATTGTTCCCCTGTACTCATCACTCATCAGACCAATGATAGAGTACAATGCCCCATTCGGAATGTATCTTACCCGACACCTGCAGCAATTGGAAAGGCCCCAAAAGTTCCTCACCAAAAGGATAAAGGGTCTCAAAAATATGTCTTATGCTGCCCGACTGAAGGAACTCCAGCTCTATTCAGTCGCATACCGTCTGCTCAGAGGTGACCTGTGCCTGACATACAAGGCCATGTCCAACCCGGAATTAATGAACATGCTTCACCTCAAAAAATCCAAATCCATCAGAACTACAAGAGCTAAGAGACTTAAACCTTAACACGGCTATAAATAGGACATGCTGGAGGGACAGATTCATCACCCAGAGACTCCCTATGCTGTGGAACAAAATCCCGGTACATGTGAGGCAGAGCACCTCGCTGGCTTTGTTCAAGAGAAATCTTGACCAATGGATGGGAGATCGCAGGTTTACCCCAGGGATCACCTCAGTGTCACTGCTGGACAGAGGCACGGCAAAATAATGGGCATAGTATCCTTCAAACTTAAGGGGTGGTGAAAGCCACAAAACTTTGGGCTAGGCTTATAAATGCCCTAGGGCAGATAGCCTAGTATGAACCTATACCTCAGCCTGTCATGTGTATTTATATATAATTAATGAGCATATCCAACAAGCATTTCTTCTGTGGCAAGAATTAAAAAAAATCACCTCTGTGGAAGAATATATTTTATTTGAAATGCATAGATTTGAATCCCACATTGTACAAATTAATGTTATCAGTGTGTAAAGATACACACAAAAAGTGTCAGGCCAAAACAGTTAAGCCCCCAATATATACATGTCTGCAAAGTTGAATCAACTAACAGTTAAAACAGTAAAGAAGCAATTTTTCTGTGTTGGGAATGAACAAATCACCTATCTGGAAAAATATGTTTTGTCACAAATGCATAGGTTTGAATCCCAAATTGTGCAGATCAATTTTATCAGAGTGTAAAGCTACAAAAAAAAGTGTCAGGTCATAAAATGTATGCCCCCAATACACACATGCCTGCAAACTTGAATCAATTAACAGCAGCAAACAGCCCATAAACTAATAACGACTGTCAGAATAACCTTCCTATTTCAAAAATTGCTTTCATCTCTATTTGGCACTGTTGCTGTATGCTTAGCATGGTGAAAATGCAGTTGCCATCATTGTTCAGGTTTGCACACTAGCAGTAAATGAGATAACATGAATTTGCAGAAAAACACTATTATCTTTTGCTGTTTGCCCTGAGTGGATATGTCTGGAGATAGAAGAGAAGATGTCCAATTTAGGGCTTAAAAGTCAGGTGTTGAGGAGTCCATGATCCTTGTAAAGTTTCACAGCTGAAGGCTATTGCAAGGGGGCCATACCATCTCCCAGTGCAAGTCTGTGGCAAGAATATAAAGAATATTCTGGCCAAGGCTGTCTTCAGAGTGACTGGAATTTGACACACTGCAGAACAGTGCAGGCACCATTTAACTGTCCTCAAAAGGTGCAAGCAGGATACATTCAACCAGTGACTGGCTGAGTTTAGAACTGCTGACATCCCACAGTTGTGTAAGTATACAGATAAAGAGAATTTAAGCTAGATTGACAACTGCATATAGGCAAGACTGGTATGCATAATGCACTTCTCTTGTTATCTTATTTTTATTCCACAGACAAGCAGAATATAATGGCAAAAAGGGATGCCCATACTGAGTATGTAGAAAGACTGAGGGAAGCAAGGGGTATGTATGCAGCACAACATAACTATTATTTTATGTAAGGTATTGCTCTTTTATACAGTAGTAGCAAATTAAGTATGCATATCCCGCCAACTGTAGGAGTCATGTTTAATCCTGTAGTCAGATGTTGTGGGTTCAAATATTGCAAGTAACAAATATATAGTCAAATCATTTAAAAAATATTACATGATAATTTCAGCAGAAGTGGTATAAATGCTCTGCTGTTAACTTAATCTGTATAATTTAACCAAGTATATTTGCAATATATGCACATTGTAAGGATTACTTTGAGCAATCATCAGTTATAGTTTATAGTTGTTAAGAATTATATTTAAATGTAAAAGTAGAAATACATTTTTATTTGTAATAATTCATTCTATGTAACATATGATGGTATTAATTACCTCTTTTTTCTTTTATCCCAACCTGTATCTCTCTTTTTTTTATTTTTATATATGTGGCCACAACATTTTCATGTCATCCATTTCTGACAACTTGCAAAATGATTTACAGCACATTGAGGTAGACCAACCATTGTGACTAAGCCTGCCTCCACTCCACTGCCTCTTGCACTGATGCCCAGCACATCTAGGACCCAACCTGGCACTATTGCCTTTGCTACCCCTACACTATCTAGGTCATCCACATGAGGTAGCCCTACCCCAGAAGCTGATGCTGTGGTACCCTCTGGGAGTAGTGGGGCATATGTGGGGATTTTCTCACCTGCCAGAAGTTACCAGGCTTGGTGAGTAGGGTCATGCATATTACCAGTGGTGCACACCTACACTGAATAGAGAGGATGCTCTCTGTTATGGTCCATAGAAAAATATGTTAAGCACTCAAACAAACAACAGAGTAAGGGGAAATTGATGACAGCTTTACAGGTGGAGGACTAGATTCTCACTGTCCCCATGTTTGATAGGCATGGGCATCCAATGTCCCCTTCCTGTCCCCAATAATGTTGCCCCCAACCTGTTGTGTCTCTCACCATCCCTGTGTCTTGTCTTGTTTGTCCTGTTTGCGTTCATCCACTTCCTCACCTCTACTAACCTGTCCTTGAAATACCTACATCCTTACCCAACATTCCTGTCTTGCTGAAGTAAAAAATAAAAAATAGGCACATGTCCCACAAAAATATTGTCCCATACATAGCTCTCCACTTCACACAGGTGTCTTCTCAACACACTTGATTCAGTCCAACTGGCTATATAGCATGATTACATTGTTGTTACTTCTGTTTGTTGAAGTGGCAGTCCAAATTCAGCTAATATTCTATACATATTTTCATTTTACAACGTTGAAGAAGTGAATAACTTTGGTTCTTTCCTACCTCCCTTCTGCATATTCCTATATTGCTTTCCCTTTATTATTTCCCTGTTTGCCCCCATTTCACCACTTTCCTATCTACCCCATTTTAACACCTTTAATTTGGTATAAAAAAAAGAATCACACATCACACACGTAAGTGAAGACAGCTAAATGAAGCCTTTCACATTTTGTCCTTTGTGTTTGCATGGCATTTTGCATCACCCACCAATGCTGAGTGATGGTGAACTGCTCTTCAATGGTGTGGTTACCTCTGCACAATGCTGCTTAAACATGCCACACTTAAGTAACACACAGTGAAAGTAAAATAAAGAGTAATTTCATTGCATTCTAAATGCATATTTAAAAGTATTAGATACACCTGGATTTGAACCCTGTATAATCCAGCCTTACAAAGAAACATGTTAGTGCATTTATACCTACAGCCACAGAGTCGACAAAGCAACACCTCTGTTTATTAATGTCAGTACTAGCACTTCTCTGCTTAGTGTGTTTGCATGAAAGAAAGCAAAGTAATAAAAATCTCATAATTTTATCAGTGAACAAAAAAATCACACTGACCAAAAACCAACGGTAAGAGAGAACCACACTGGTTTAGCATACCAAAATTTTAATCAATGCTTTCATCTGAAACAGACTCAAACAGACTTCATCAGAATCAGTGAAGCAGAGGCTGACCTTTGCTTGTTGCTTAACTATGTTTAAATGGGGAAAGCATAAATGTGTATATTGCATATGCAAACACTTTGCCATTGATCATGCAAACCAGATTCTCAGTGTAACATGTTTTACCTGCATCTGCACTTAAAACTTGGTTTTTGAGTACTTGTTCCCAAATATATCAAATACACTAATGAAAAAATAATATCATGTACATCTTTATACTAACAATACACAATGAGATGTTCTAATACTTAATAGTAACATGGACAGCTGCTTACATAGAGTTTGTAAAGCTGTCTCTTAAAGTATACTTGCACATTGGAAATACAAGACCAAATAGTACACTTTGCACACGTATCAATCTGGTAACATGATCGTAACAATCGTACATGGCTAGCCATCAATTTAATTCAGGTCTCACATCTTCTCCGAAACATCCAGTGATGATGTCATCCACTATAAACCATTTTGCAGCATTATAAAAGTCAGACTTGTGTTGTCGTCCTTGTGTTAAATACTGAGTTCTCTAGTCAATATGTTTAGTAAGGTAAGGGTTGGTTTTCACTGCAGTTAACTGGTGTGTATTTGTTCAGTTGGTTGACATTCAAAAGGACATTTTACACCTGCATGTGGGACACTGTTATTACCATCTTCATCTCACCAGACACTGCCGATGTCAACACTTATAAAGTGCTGCCCAACACTCTCCAAGTCAGAGTTCTGTGGTGGCAATTGCAGTAAATATTGAGTTCTCTAGCGGGTGTACTTAGGAGTTGTATTCTCACTGCAGTCAACTGGTGTGTGTGTGTGTGTGTGTGTGTGTGTGTGTGTGTGTGTGTGTGTGTGTGTGTGTGTGTGTGTGTGTGTGTGTGTTCACTTGGTTTACATTTAAGAGCCCATTTTGGACCAGCATGTGGGATACTGCTATTACCATCTTCTCAGAAGGCGCTGCTGATGTCATCAGCTATAAAGTGATATCTGACATGATGAGTCAGACTTGTGCTGTGGCACTTGTGTGCTATGAATAGTTACATAGGGGTTCTCTTCTCATTGCAATCAACTGCGTGTGCATTCACAAATCACTATGGTGACAATTTTTGAATGATATGTGAATGTGAGCCCACAACTATGTCAGAACCTCCTCCAAACATCTTTTTGTAGCATACAATGATGATGTTATCCTGTATAACATGCACTTTGACAGTACTCAAGGCAAACCTGTGCTGTGGCAGTAACATTGACTACTGTGTTTGCAAACTCTTTTACCTACACATTTAGATATTCTAATTTGACAGCAGACAACTTGTGTGTCTATACATATAGAGACTACTTTTGTGACAATTTTACACAGGGATGTGACTCTACATCCATGCCCTACACTCCTCCCAACATGTTCTTGTCAGCATACAGTGATGCTGTCATAGTCCATAAAGTGCAATGTGACACTGTTACAGTCAGACATATGTGGTGTTGCTACTATGACACTGCATGGCATTTATAGTCTATACATACACAGGTGTAATGTTCAAATCAGGCCCAGTCTACTGGTGTGTGTGTGTGTGTGTGTGTGTGTGTGTGTGTGTGTGTGTGTGTGTGTGTGTGTGTGTGTGTGTGTGTGTGTGTGTGTGTGTGGCTGGTGGTACATTATTGTCATTGTATGATCTTTGGAATAGCTCATTTCACTACCACTTGGAGTACCTTTCGCTTAGCCCCATGCATCATCCTTTTTCCTCTGGTCATATGACATCCTTCCTGCAGAGGAGTGTAGGATGTCCTCTGCCAAATATGCATACACATATCATGATGCAGAGTTCTTCCATGAGCCTCTGCAAGCCATCTCCGACCACTGTATGTGCAATTGCTAATTCTGTCATAGTGTGGTGCACATGTTCCATATAGACAGTGACAGGATATAATGCAATCCAACAAATATACACATACGCAGAAAGCCTTACTATCTTTCATAATATAGCTATAGGGATTTATTTTTACATGATATAATAATGGCTAGAATTCCATGTGATGTTGGTCATTAGCCTAATAATGTCCTATGACCCTATGAACAACTGACATATCAATGTTGCTGTCATTGACGTGAGCTATATTGAGGTTTGGATGTACAGTATGGCTACAAGAGGATATTACAATGTTACAATCTGTAATGTGAGCTGATGTAATGATGGTCTTTGTATTACATGCTCCTTCTAAAACAGCTGTAGTGATATACCTCCTGAGAACTGTTGACATGGTATGATACACTTGTATATATATTTTTGGCGTATTAGGACATGTAATGTTGTAGTGGAGCAGATCAACCATCTACACAGTTCACATTCCGCCATCACTGTGACACTTGCAGTATGCATAAAAGAAAAACTCCTGTGACCAACATGGCTATATATCAAGCATTTTAATAGCAGACAAAATAACAAATGAGAAAATACAAGCAAATGGTAAGTGCTTTTGCAGTTAATACGACCGCTTCATCAGACGATGACCTGATGGTCACAGGAGTTTTTCTTTCCTGCTTAATTTGTTTGGTGTCTCAGCGACCTTTACTCTGCAGGGCAGTGTTTTATTTGTTTGTTCCTTACAATTGCAGTATGAAAAAGGTGTACATGTGTCTGCATACCATCATTAAATTCTCTGTGACAGACATCAATATAAATTATATTAATTACATGGTCACATAAGTCTTATCTCATACACATATTGCTATGCTGTGATATACATAACCAATGTATCACACAATTTGATTCAATTGCAACCTTGTGGAATTCATTGTATGTGCAGCTGTGTTTTTATACCTAAGTATTATTGAGGTGGTCAGCAGCACCATTGTATGAGTATTAGTATTTGTGTCAAAAAATGTTCAGCATGAGCCGCAAACAATTGATCTGTAATGTATCCTAATGTGGCATCAGGCCACTCAAATACAGCTTTCTCATGAAACATATATAGGCATATGTTGTGCAACTGATGTAAGTACAGCTGTAAGACCGTGTGCATAGTACCAGTGTGTGAAAATGTGATGAATTATCAAGGTTGTTTTGTTGTCGCCTCACAGTAAGACGTTGTCTTGTTCGATTCTCAGCTAGAGCGTCTTCTGTGTGGAGGCATGCATGAATAGGTGTACCTTCATTGAAGGTTGTGCATGAGAGCTGGCAACTCGGTATGTAAAAATCTACTGCCAATCATTAGCGGACTGGAGTTCTGCTGTGGCGACCCCTAACCGGGAAAAGCCAAAAGACACAACAACAACATCAAGGTGGTATTTGTAGGTCTTTTCACAAATAATTTATTCCAATAAATGTGAAATGTTAAGTGGAATACAAAACTAAGCACAGATCTGTAGGTGGATGCCACCAGACATACCCATCTAGAGTAAATAGACAATCTGCTAACTGACAGTTTGTCTCACATGTCACCACCCCCCGCCATCATCACTGGCCATCAGCCAAAGCACACATGCAAACATTAGTCAGTTTTTATTCTAAGGAGAGCAGTACATCTGTGCTCTCTGTGTGGCTATTAACATAGAATCAGTGGGCCTTGACAACATCACAGGTTGACTATAGCATAATTCAGAAGATGGACCTACCAGACACACTTGGAACCATACTTCAACACAGCATCCTGATGGGCTATGTTCCTGTAGAAGGCTGTACATCAACATGCATCCTTCTGATTGAGGGGATCATCACCTGATACATGTATTTATAGACCCATCCTAACTCTCCTCATCTGTGAGGTAGACCAACATATCATCATGTACCTTTTTTAAAAGGACACAAGTGATATCTCAACTGTGTGAGAAAGATGTATATGATTTGTTCAGGCTAGATCATGTTTTGTTTCATCTGTTTGAGTCCTCAAGAATGTCAACAAGGGCATGCATGATGACAACAGTTTCATTCTGTGTAACTTGAGCTGGCTAAGGCATTTGACACAAATCCACAATGGGGTACTACTGAAAAACTGTCACAAGTGGGCATACACACTAATATCACCAAGTGAGTAGACCACTGGATTACATACATGACAGATAAATATGGTGAAGTATGTTAAGGTACATATATCTACAGTCCAGTGGTCAGGTCCGTACCTCAGGGCTCTATGCTAGGGCCTTTCCTGTTTATTATTTAAATCTCAGATGTCAAGAATGACTTACACATCATTTTTGCAAATAACTTTATGGAGGACTGCAGATTGTGGACAATCATGGAATCCAAGGGTGGTATTGGTAAAATACAAACAGTATCAACACACACACACAAAGGATTGCTGCTACAGCCATAGAGACACAGTAGAGGAACACAAATCATGGGAGGATTAGTTACTTTATAAAAGCAAATACACAAGCTAATTATAATATAGGCAGCAGACCAAGTGGTATGTGACGTGTACTCAGGTAGATGGTACATGGAATATCCACCAGCATGTGCCCACAGTGGTGACTACTTCCTTGTATGTAACTCAACTCCTTAGTATGTGCAGGAAATCCCAGTAGTTCTCAGCCCTTATCACACCAGTAATGGAGTAAAATGTACCCTTTTTCATGTACCCCACAACACATCATCCAGGGATGAGTTACTCAGGTGTACTTCATTTGCCACAGTGAGCTCCCACACATCTTACTGGCCATAGCTAAGTATTCTTGTTGTTGCATAAACATTAGTGGTTGATGGTGCAGAACCCCATCAAGGTGTTATGCAAGATGCATGTATGATCAGTGCTTATGTGATGCACACAGTAAATACATAGCTGATTGACAACATTGATGGCATGTGTTATATTTGTGACAGTGTGAACTGTGCCATATATTTGCCATGCACACCTGTCAACTGGCCATGATTGCTTGCAATCTCAAATACAGGTATAACAGTGTCCCTGCTAACACCTCCAGCAGATGTTAAAGTTTGAGGAATGTGCGTTTGATTCCCCTCATAGATTGCTGGCAAAGCATAATAGCTGTACAAGTGTGTTCTTGCAGAATCAACTATGATCATTCACAATCACATATGTTATGTCAAAGACATGGGATTACTTGTGGTATTATTTTGTTATTGTCCTTGATTATGCATGCATCTGTCTACCATTGTCCATTAGCCTGTTACTATGTGTCCAGTTAAGTTGTGACCTGTGCTGACATTGCATTCATATTCAGGTAACTCATTTTGCACAGCTTCACAATATGCACCAAATCCCTATTGTATATACCATCCATGATATATGTCCTCTCCATTGTTCACGTCAGGATGCTTGTATCACAAAGAATATTGCTTCTCCATTGATATGTTACCTTGTGTGACAGTCACATAATATACATTGCATTGTCAGGCTCTGGATTGCATTGCATAAGTGGAAATTCCTTAAGATTCCAAGAGCAGGCTAAGTTATTTCTTACACTTATTTCACTGAATTGCACTTCTGAAATGCTTATAATTGTGCTATACAGTTGATCTACTATTTTTTGCACTGTTATAAAGCTTTTTTTATTGTTTTACTGCATTTATGTACTGTTTTAAACTGTTTTAACATTACTTAAGTGTAAACTGCTTTTTCATACTGAGAGTTGTATTTTCTGTTTGTGAGTGCTCTATCTGAGCTTTTCTGTGCATTTTTGTCTGTTAAAAGCATTCTCGAGTCTGCTCCTTGATCTGTTTAAAACTTTCATTTAGTGGCTACAGCTAGGAACTTTAATTGTTTTCCCACCCAGCCTCCCTAGTGTTGTGTGCTCTTATACTTGGTGGCTTTGCAGTTGCCCGCCCATACTGTATATTTGATCTGTGACACTCCTCCCAGTCTAGTGTCATTAGTTCACTCAATCTAATAGAGAATATTTGTGAAGGCCAACCCACTCAGATTCTTAATGTTGAATGAACTTCTGTTCCAGCTTTCTCCATTTCCACTTTACTGAAAACAAAATTCTAAGCTTGCTTCCCCCTTTCCTGTGGCAGGTCAGATACGGATTTGCTGTGTCCAGGACTGTTTGTGAGCTCCTAAGCCTGCCTCCACTTAACTGGGGTTAAACTATTCCTGGCACCATAAAGTCTGTTTCTCAAAATTTCCCTTGCATCTAGCCAGCTTTTTAGTTTTAGCACTTATCTGTTTCTTTGATCTCAGCACTTGTTCAGAACTCATTGTAAGCACTAAATAAGTTACAAATTACTACAGCACTCAACTTTCCTCACTTGTCTAGAGGAAAACAGTTTTTAGTACTTAATAAATAAACACCTATTCAGGCATGTCTAAAGGTCAGCTCCCGGTGTTTTCTCCTGTCTACCTGATGAATCTGGGCATCTTGGGACAATGCAGCAATTGCCTCATGTACACAGACAACCCTCTCCTCCTACCACCCAACACTACGACCTGTGAGAGATGCACTTATATAGCCAAACTGGAAGCAAAGCTCTCTTTACCAAAGACTGGCCTAGACAGTCAAGAGGAGAAGGTAAACACTTGCACCGCACCACACTCATCACATAGTCCCTCAAAACCTATACCACCAAACACACACACACAACCACAAAACACACACCTACATTCACGGAGACTCTCAGTACTAATCTGCCCAAACAACAGAGACCTCTAAAGCAGAAATGCAAGCAACCTCCACCCCCCAACACAACCCAAATGATACATAGCCCACATACTCAGTGTGCCACTTAACTACAGCCCATAAGGCATAATGTACCCAACACTCTAGTCATAGGTGACTCTATAGTCAGGCACACTGATGTTCCACTCACCTGGCTAAACAAGGAAAAAGTTACTGTCAGCTGCCTGTCAGGTGCCAGGATCTGCCACATAACGTATGCACTCAGGTCACTCCACAACAAGTACAAATATGACTCTGCCATTGTCCATGTTGGTGTGAATAACCTGAGACATACCTCCCTGGACTACATGAAAAGAGACATGGAGGAGCTCTCTGATCTTGTAGCCCAGGCTGGTATGACCCTAGCCCTGAGTAGCATCCTGCCATCACCCAGAATGACACCACAGTACAAAGACAAAATGATTGACTTTAACAATTGGCTAAGCCTCTGGTGTCATTCTAAGGGAATCCAGTATCTGTCTGCCTGGGATGACATGATCGACAGACCATGCTGCTTTTCCAGAGATGGCCTGCACCTGTCGCCTTTGGGATTCTGGATACTGGCAAAGGCACTTGCCACCCCTATAGTGCCTTTTTTAGGCAAGGTTCAAATGGCAAATTCACCACTGTAACACGTACAAGCAAGCAAAATCTGAGGGTAA
The DNA here is from genome assembly GCF_019279795.1 of Protopterus annectens. Classification (NCBI taxonomy): domain Eukaryota; kingdom Metazoa; phylum Chordata; order Ceratodontiformes; family Protopteridae; genus Protopterus; species Protopterus annectens. Next base: position 1,122,145,866 of record NC_056732.1, on the reverse strand, counting down.
TGATACTCAATGCTAGAAGTCTAAACCTCAAAATGCACTCAATCGAGGCACTCTTTAAAATGGAGAACATTGACATCTGTGCAGTGACAGAGACCTGGTTCAAAGCTCCAGAGAGCACCCCTGCATTACCATGCTATAATTCATACCACACCTTTCAGCCACCAAACCCGGACCGAAACACTAAAGGTGGAGGTGTGTCCATATTCATTAAGGATATCCACACCTCCAAGCTAGTTGCTCAGCATAATGCATCCGAGATTATTCAAGTTCAACTAACTCTGGGCAAAACCACAATCCAGATTGTAGCTTGCTACAGACCCCCCACCATGCCCCAGGATTCCCACTCCTCTTTTCTTGATACACTGGAAAATATTAAGATACAACCCAACACTCTAATAATGGGTGATTTCAACTACCCTACCATTAACTGGGAAAACTACTTGTGTACCAACTCTTTTGCTCAATGTTTTCTAGAAATCATCAATTCCAATGCTTTGGATCAAATTATCCACACCCCCACCAGAGGCAGCAATATCCTAGACCTGGTAATCACCAACATGTGTGACCGGTGTTCCACACCAGAGGTCAGCTCTTCGTTGGTCAGATCCGACAACAAGCTAATCACCCTAGATATCCACATCCCGCTCCCACCCCCCATTATGAAAACAACCGTAAAAAATTTCTCCAAAGCCAACCACGCTTCTTAAGACAGAAGTGGCAAACTTCATGACACCCATGCAGATGGACAATAGAGGTAAGACTGCTGAAGCACTTACATGAGTGCATGAATCGTGCTATCCCTAATGGAACTAAGATGCTATCCACCAAAAAAAGGAAGCCAATCTGGTGGTCTTCTGTCATAAACAAACTCTACAACAGAAGAAAGAAACTGTTGCAAAAAAGAGTAAAATCCCGCGATTGGAGGAACTCCCTGGTCAGCCTCAGTAAGAAGCTGAGATCCCTCATAAAATCCTTCAAAGCTAGTTATGAAAACAAAATTGCCACTGATTCTAAAGACAACCACAAAGCATTCTATAGCAATGTCAAAAATCTCAATGGCAACACTCAGATCTGCTCTGAGTTACAGCACAATGACACTAAATATACAGAACCAACTGATATTGCCAACATCCTGGCAGATAGGTTCAGTGCTAACCTTACCCCCCCCCCCTCACCCCCCTAAAGGGCCCATCTTTATACCAGAAGAATGCAAAGTTCCTGTAATCACGGCTGCACAGGTAAAAACTTCACTCTTCAAAGCCAAGAACACAGCATCCATGGGACCTGACAACATCCCAGGCTGCCTTCTACATGAACTACAGAATGAACTGGCACCCCGCCTAAGTACCATGTTCAGTCATAGCCTCACCTCAGGCTTTGTGCCCATTGAATGGCGCACCATGACAGTTATCCCACTCCACAAAGGGGGGGGGGCCACAACAGACCCCAGGAACTACCGCCCCATTAGCCTGACGAGCCTTGTCTGCAAGGCCATGGAACGTATCATCATGGATCACATAAACAAAGAGATTGGAGATCTCCAAACCCTGTACCCCACACAGTTTGGGTTTGTAAAAGGCAGATCATGTCTCCTAAACCTGACAGACTTATTTGAAGTAGTCACCAAAGCCATAGATGAGGGTAAGGTGTTTCACACACCCTATCTAGATCTCACCAAGGCGTTCAACACAATCCCCCACTCTTGAATTATAGATAAACTCACTAGACTAGGTATAAAGCCCTATGTCACAAGATGGGTTGCCAACTGGCTTACTGAAAGAACCACACTGTGAATGTAGCAGACTCCAAATCAGACTTCAGACCAGTGACAAGTGGAGTACCACAGGGTTCAGTCCTGGGTCCTCTCCTGTTTGGTATCTACTTCTCTGAAGTACAGGCTAATGCAGAAGGTCTTTGGCTGACTAAATTCGCAGATGACTGCAAACTAGGAACCATAATTGAAACCCCTAATGATGTGGACATCCTACAAAAGGGCCTCACTGAGACAAATGCCTGGTGTCAAAGACATGGTCTGAAGCTCAATGCCAAAAAGTGCATTGTCATCCCCTTTGGTGAAAATTCTGTACCCATGAACTACCACATAGGCGGTAGTCTTCTTAACACTGAAAGTGTGATAAGAGACCTTTGGACACAGGTGGACAGGAGTCTCTCCTTTGATAATCACATCACCAAAGTGGTCAGGAAATCCTTCTACGTGGCACACCTCATCACAAAAGATTTCTCATCCAGAAAAAAAGAGGTCATTGTTCTCCTCTACTCATCACTCATTAGACCCATTATAGAGTACAATGCCCCTTTTGGTATGTACCTCACAAGACAAATACAACAACTGGAAAGGCCGCAAAAATACCTCACAAAGAGGATTACTGGCCTCAAACAGATGCCTTATGCAGACTGTCTCAAAAAACTCCAGCTTTACTCCATTGCATATCGCCTACACAGAGGCGATCTCTGCCTAACATACAAAGCTATGTCAAACCCAGAGCTGTTGGACATGCTCCACTGAAAGAAATCCCAATCCCTCCGAGCTACACGGTCTAGGTACCTAAACCTTGTCACCACAATAAACAGAACATGCTGGAGGGATAGATTCCTGTCCCAGAGACTTCCCATACTCTGGAACAGACTACCTATCTATATCAAACAGAGCACCTCATTAGCACTCTTCACAAAAAATCTTGATGATTGGATGGGTAATAGGAAATTCACCCCGGGGATCACTTCTGTGGTTCTGCTTGACAGGGGCACAGGACAATAATTTTCTTGGGTGGCGAAAGCCAGGGTACATTTTTGGCTAGGGCCAATAGCCTAGTACCTACCTATGAACCTATGAACTTATGAAAAACAGCATCTAGAACATCTCTGAAAATGAAGCTGAAGCTTTGAAGTCAGTTAGAACTTTACCAGTTTGTTTGTTGAGACCGGATAAAGGTGGTGGACTAGTGATTATTGATAAAGAGGAATAAGATAAAAAAAGTTTGATATATTAGATAGTTAGATCTATTATAAAGCTAGCATTAATGAGATTTACATTGCTTACAAAAACATTTTTTACTTTTTTAGGGATTTGTTGATCAAAGGGTTAATCAGTGTCAACATTTAGAACTATTTAGTGGTTTCAAAACCAAGAGCACCTGCTTTATTCGGTTTACCCAAGCTTCATAAAAATGTTGAAAACCCTCCTATGAGGGCATTGGTAAACGCTAGGTCTTCCATTACGTATGCCTGTTCTAAGTACGTTGATGAGTTATTAAAGAAGAACGTGTCCAAAGAGGTACAGATATGCAAAGACTCTTGGGCCTTTTTGAAAAACATTCAAATAAATCTTTTGGAGTTTTTACCCACTGGTTCGGAGCCTGTTTCTGTTTGTTCTACAAGAGTTTGTTTATCTGGAATTGCTTTGCAAGATGTTTTTATGGCTACCGAAGCTAGTTTGGGTTCCTCCGGAGAACTTATTATTCAACCATCTTTGCTGCCTAATTCTGGATCAAGTGAAATGGCGAATTTGACACAATTACTACAATTAATGAATGTGAAACTTGAAAAACCTGTCCACAAGAGTGGGCTGCTTGTCACAAGCAAGTACTGTAGTGAGACCTAAAGCTATGGCAAATCCTACTTCAGGAAAACACCTATCAGAGTTTTTTGCTACTTCTACTGGTACTGTATGTAGAATTAGTAATGAATGAGTGAACCATACTGTTAATCACAGTTTGCCTGTTAATGGAGTTAGATACGAAGCTTCCACCCACTTGAATTCTACAACTGAGTCCTCCTTGGGGCTTATAGGGTTTCCAAATGTGACTGAATGGTTGAAAATACAACCAGTTTTTGGTTTCTACTGTAATGAAGGTGTTGGTGAATGTTTGGCTGGAGGAGGTGAGTCTTTATCTCTACAATTAAAAAAAAATAGACAGAAAAATGTTGGAACTTAAAAAATTACAGTTGGAGGTGAATTATTTCGCAGAATGTAAGAAACAGGGAGTACTACAGAAAGGTTTACGATCCTGGCAGTATCCATCAGGTTTAGAAGCAGGAACAATATTTTATAATGAACTTTTAACTTTATTTGACAACACAGTACTGAATTAATGGACATGATGTGTAAACATTATTCTACATCTATAGAGTCTTTGACCAGTAAAATTACTGGGTTGAACAATGATATCAGAACACACCCTGATTTTATGAGGTGCCATTACGATTACAAAAGAGTGTTCTCATCAATCGACCAACAGTTGGTTAAGAACACTGAGGTGAAACTCAAAAAACTACGAAGGGATATTAGTTATTATAAGAATGGAGTTGCATACCCAAATCCACCACCCTCCCAAGGTAAAGGTATTTTTGGTCAATCCCTTATTCAACGTAAAACTACTGTGTGTTCTAACAATGATAAGGACCCGAGCTCCCTTTGAGAGTGGGAACAGGAGTTGGTGAGGTTGATTTATTTGAGGGTGATTGCAGGAATAATGATACTGACCAATATTCAGTTAACAACTTGGTTGGTAACAATCACTTCAACAGTAACAAAATGAATGATTTATTTTTCCAACAAAGGCCAAAACCACCCACAGAGATACAACACGAGGGTCAGGAAGGAGAACAACAATTACAACGGATAATCACTACACCTGTCATTTTGTTAAGCAACAATGGTAACTTTGAAGTGTATAATTACTCTAATTACACCATATGTCAAGAATTATGTAATCTTTTTAGTAAAGGGTTAACCTTCGTACCTGAGGAAGATTTTGATTTATCAGGAGTCTTGATTGACTTGAAATTATACATCCAGAAATTAAACCTGGCTTTAATTTTTGGTGACAGGAGCACCACAGATGACCCTTTAAGGGTAGCCAGTACGTATAATCCACCTAGCTGCCCCACCTTATCTTTGTTTGAACATATGTGTGAGTCCAACTTGAGGACTCTGCATACAAGTGTAAAGAAAAACAGCATCAAGAACATCTCTGAAAAGGAAGCTGAAACTTTGAAGTCAGTTAGAACTTTACCAGTTCGTTTTCTGAGACCGGATAAAGGTGGTGGACTAGTGATTATTGATAAAGAGGAATACTATAAAAAAAGTTTGATATATTAGATAGTAAGATCTATGTTAGATCTAGCATTAATGAGATGAACATTGCTTACAAAAACATTTTTTCCTTTTCTAGGGATTTGTTGATCGAAGGGTTAATCAGTGTCGACATTTAGAACTATTTAGTGGTTTCAAAACCAAGAGCAACTAATTTATTTGGTTTACCCAAGCTTCATAAAAATGTTGAAAACCCTCCTATGAGGGCATTGGTAAACGCTAGGTCTTCCATTACGTATGCCTGTTCTAAGTACGTTGATGAGTTATTAAAGAAGTACATGTCCAAAGAGGTACAGATATGCAAAGACTCTTGGGCCTTTTTGAAAAACATTCAAATAAATCTTTTGGAATTTTTACCCGCTGGTTCGGAGCCTGTTTCTGTTTGTTCTACAAGAGTTTGTTTATCTGGAATTACTTTGTAAATTGATTTTATGGCTGCCGAAGCTAGTTTGGGTTCCCCCAGAGAACTTATTATTCAACTATCTTTGCTGCCTAGTTCTGGATCTAGTGAAATGGCGAATTTGACACAATTACTACAATTAATGAATGAGAAACTTTGAAAAACCTGTCCACAAGGGTGGACGGCTTGTCACAAGCAAGTACTGTAGCGAGACCTAAAGCTATGGCAAATCCTACTTCCGGAAAACACCTATCAGAGGTTTTTGCTACTTCTACTGGTACTGTATGTAGAATTAGTAATGAAGGAGCAAACCATACTGTTAATCACAGTTTGCCTGTTAATGGAGTTAGATACGAAGCTTCCACCCACTTGAATTCTACAACTGAGTCCTCCTCGGGGCTTATAGGGTTTCCAAATGTGACTGAATGGTTGAAAATACAACTGGTTTTTGGTTTCAACCGTAAAGAAGGTGTCGGTGAAAGCTCGGCTGGAGGAGGTGAGTCTTTATCTCTAAAATTAAAAGAGATAGACAGGAAAATGTTGAAACTTAAAAAAATTACAGTTGGAGGTGAATTATTTCGCAGAATGTAAGAAACAGAGAATAGTACCAAAAGGTTTATGATCCTGGCAGTATCCATCAGGTTTAGAAGCAGGAACAGTATTTTATAATGAACTTTTAACTTTATTTGACAAGCACGGTACTGAATTAATGGACATGATGTGTAAACATTATTCTACATCTATAGAGTCTTTGACCAGCGAAATTACTGGGTTGAACAATGATATCAGAACACACCCTGATTTTATTAGGTACCATTACGATTACAAAAGAGTGTTCTCATCAATCAACCAACAGTTGGTTAAGAACACTGAGGTGAAACTCAAAAAACTAAGAAGGGATAGTAGTGATTATAAGAATGGAGTTGCGTACCCAAAACCACCACCCTCCCAAGGTAAAGGTATTTTTGGTCAATCCCTTATTCAACGTAAAACTACTGTGTGTTCTAACAACGGTAAGGATCCCGAGCTCCCTTTGAGAGTGGGAACAGGAGTCGGTGAGGTTGATTTATTTGAGGGTGATTTCAGGAATAATGATACTGACTAATATTCAGTTAACAACTTGCTTGATAACAATCACTTCAACAGTAACAAAATGAATGATTCTTTTTCCAACAGAGGTCAAAACCACCCACAGAGATACAACACGAGGGGCAGGAAGGAGGACAACAATTACAATAGATAATCACTACACCTGTCATTTTGTTAAACAAAGGTGGTAACTTTGAAGTGTATAATTACTCTAATTACACCATATGTCAAGAATTGTGTAATCTTTTTAGTAAAGGGATAACTTTCGTACCTGAGGAATATTTTGATTTACTAGGAGTCTTGACTGACTTAAAATTATACATCCTGAAATTAAACTTGGCTTTAATTTTTGGTGACAGGAGCTTCACAGATGACCCTTTAAGGGTAGCCAGTACGTACAATCCACCTAGCTGCCCCACCTTATCTTTGTTTGAACATATGTGTGAGTCCAACTTGAGGACTCTGCATATGAGTGTAAAGAAAGACAGCATCAAGAAAGTCTCTGAAAATGAAGCTTTGTAGTCAGTTAGAACTTTACCAGTTCGTTTTCTGAGACCGTATAAAGGTGGTGGACTAGTGATTATTGATAAAGAGGAATACTATAAAAAAAGTTTGATATATTAGATAGTAAGATCTATGTTAGATCTAGCATTAATGAGATGAACATTGCTTACAAAAACATTTTTTCCTTTTCTAGGGATTTGTTGATCGAAGGGTTAATCAGTGTCGACATTTAGAACTATTTAGTGGTTTCAAAACCAAGAGCAACTAATTTATTTGGTTTACCCAAGCTTCATAAAAATGTTGAAAACCCTCCTATGAGGGCATTGGTAAGCACTAGGTCTACCATTATGTATGCCTGTTCTAAGTACGTTGATGAGTTATTAAAGAAGTACGTGTCCAAAGAGGTACAGCTATGCAAAGACTCTTGGGCCTTTTTGAAAAACATTCAAATAAATCTTTTGGAGTTTTACATGCTGGTTCGGAGCCTGTTTCTGTTTGTTCTACAAGAGTTTGTTTATCTGGAATTGCTCTCCATTGTTCATGTCAGGATGCTTGTATCACAAAGAATATTGCTTCTCCATTGATATGTTACCTTGTGTGACAGTCGCATAATATACAAAAACTCTGCAGTCCATACTGTCTCATGTCAGTATGTGCTTAGTGTTCATGCTACAACTATCTTTATTGACATGCTCTCATCTGCTGTACATTACTATGCTTCACCTATCCTCTTCCCCTGTGTTCATTCCTACAATTTATCTTTTTGTCCCTTTTCAATGCACACGCTTTCTTTGATGAATTATTTGTAATGCAGTCTATGTAACCTTACTAAACATTTACATACGTTTTATGCAATATGCCCAAAACAGGTTTCCAGAATAGTCTGCACTGTATAGACTTTTATGTAATATGTTGCAACTATATACATTGCTTTATTAATAATCCTGGCAATAATCGTGGCATTCTGCACAATTCCCCCAGACCTCGTTTTCCCATAGGTGAATAGGTTTCCATGGCTTCTGGTGTCAGTGATGCTATACATGGTTTCCTGGCCAGAAACTCTGTTGCTGGCCACGAAACCACACTTGCTTAGGTTTGAATGCAGTGTGAGGCATGTGTATGTATTTAGCATTGTGCACACTGTGCAAACACGTAAACTCCTTGTAGTCTTCATGCTATGCCTACATGGAGTTTATTAAATCCTTAGGAGAGTTTAATTTATATCCCCATATAAAGGACAATATTATTTCTAACAAGAATTTTTCATACCTTTTAAGAATCATAACAACACTTGATATATATGCTATCACACCTATTAATACTCAATTAATCAAACTCAACTTTTTATTAAAAGCTGATCAATTCTTTTCATAAACCACAAATGTCATTCAGTTCATTTAATATTATATCCCATCCATTTCTCTTACTTTTTTTTCTCAGAATGTATTCCTAAAACAGATATTTCTTTCATGGAGAATTTTATACCTGCTATTTTTATTATATCTCCCATTCCTTTGCTTTTCTCTTTATTTAAGATCATGCTCGTTTCCCTCACACAATCAACCAAATACATTTGTTTAATCAACCAAATAAATTATAACTTCTGTCATCCTCTGTGTTTACTAATTATAATAATATCTCATAACCAAAATTTCAACATCTATATGAATTATAAATGTTGCATTCTTCATTTCTTGACTAATTTCCATGAGCATTATATCTATAACTAAAGCAAATAAAATACTGCTCATATGACATCCTTGTCTTATACCATTACTCATGTCTGCTTCTCTACTTAATAAACCATGTATTAAGGCTCTAACTTTATTGTTGTCATATGCTGTTATGAACATTTGTTTAATTTTTATTGCAAAAGTTATACATATCCAATATATCCCACATCATATCATGTTGTATTGAATCAAATGCTTTATTAATATCACCTACATCTTCTTTCCTGTTTACAATATATTTTATTATTTCTCTCACTATCATTAATAACTCTTGACATCTATTTCTTTCATATCATACATACTTTCCTCCATTATGTATTGCATCTTATTGTCAAATCATTTCTGTATAATTTTCATAAATGTCTCATATTCTGTATTGTTTAGTAGTATTAGTCTCCAATTTCTTATTTCTTCTTTTTTTCCTTTTTTCATATCAATTTTAATATTCCTTTATGATTTAAACCTACATGTAATAAGTAGTTTTTCTAACATTCTTCTAGATTTGTATACATTTTGATTCCAATTCCATCTGGACCAGCTGCAGTTTCTGTATTTAACTGTTCATATAGTTTTTCTAGTTCAAATAATATAACTCTTTTTTCCAATTCTCTGTTAATTAGTTTAGAAAATCTTTTTACTTCCCACATCCTTGCAATTTTCTGGAGAGTCAGTAAACTCCGTGTAAGCTTAGCACAAAGGCTATATGGAGTTTATGTGCTTGCATGGTGAGTTGTAGAGCTAATTACATACGCATGCTGCGCACCATGTTTAAACATAAACAAGTACAGTTTCATGGCCAGCAATGGTGTTGCCAGACAGGAAAACATGCAAAGCAACACAGACAGCAGCAGACATGTATACCTGTTTGCCTACAGGCAAACTAGGTCAGCTTGTTTGTGCAGTATGCCAGAAAGATTACCAGTGTTATGAATAAAACAATGTACATTGTTCCAACACATTATATGAAAGTGTATACAGTGCAGAATATTGTAGAAACTTGTGTCAGGCATACTGAACAAAAGTTGTGTAAATGATCCATTGCAGTGTATAGACTGCCAATAAAAATAAACAGTCAGGAGAAATGTGTGTATATTGAATAGGAACACATAGGATACTTCTCAACTGTTCAGATTTTCATTGCATATCTAGATTTTTACTTTATATTTTTGGTCTGTTTCTCATAAAATTTGTGGTTCTCTGGCAAATCACTGGGATGACCTGAGGATAAATGTCACTAAATGACGCACATTGGAGTTTCAAACTTCATATTCTTCAGAAAAATACACGCTAAGACAAATCCTGTTATTTTATCAGCTTTAACAAGAATGCATAAAATGTTAGGCCAAGACAATGGTTCCAAGCTCCTCACGAACAATGTTTAATTGTAAAATGCACGTAAAATAGCCAAAGATAAAATGCAAATAAAATAACCAAAAATAAGTGCTTTCATGCCATTCGTCATTGCTCATGAGGGGCTTGCAACCTTTGTCTTGGCCTAATGTTTTCTGCATTCTTGTTGATGTTTGTCATTTGCTAATCTAGTTGTTTTAGAATTGTATCAACTTTCTAAGTTTATAAGAGCAATATTTAAAAGCTGTCCCTATTTTGTGGCCTTTGTGGCCTAACTATGTCAGCTTTTGCCAGATTTCTTGTGCTAAAAGGTTTAGAAGTATGACACACATTTTTTTTATTTTATTTTTTTTTATTCAACATTTGTTTAATGGGAAAGTCCAACTTTGAACGAAGCCAATTTTCAGTGGATGCCCAGGGAGAAATTCTCCAGATGCAGGTCTTTGTAATTAAAACATATTGCAAATTAATTGTAGGAATGAACACAGGGAAAGAGGACAGGTAAAACATGTCAATGTACAGCAGATGAGGGCATGTCAATAAAGAGAGTTGCAGCAGGAACCCTAATCACATATTGACATGATACAGTGAAGACTGCATAGTGAATGTATATTATGTGACCATCACACAAGGTGACATAACAATGGAGAAGATTTCTTTATGAAATAAGTATCCTGACATGAACAATGGAGATGACATATATCAGGGATGTTATATACAATAGGGGCTAGGTGCATATTGTGAAGCTGTGTAAAATAAGTTGCCCGAATATGAATGTGATATCAGCAGAAGTCACAACCAAGTGGCACACATAGTTACAGGCTCATGGACAACAGTAAACATAAGCATGCACAGTCAGGGACAATATCAAAATAATACCAACAGTAATCCCATGTGTCTGACATAACATATTTGATTGTAAGTGATCATAGATGCTTCTGCACAGACACACTTGTACAACTATTATGACATGTCAGCAATCTATGAGGGGAATCAAGCACACCATTTTGACATTTTAACATCTGCTGGAAGTGTTAGGAGGGGCACTTCTATAGCTGTATGCCAGATTATGATAAATCTAGGTTAGTTGACAGGTGTGCATGGCATATATATGGCACAATCCTCACTGTCAAGAATGTAACCCATGCCATCATTGTTGTAAATTAGCTCTGTATGTACTGAGTGCATCACTGGAGCATGTATCACACATGCATCTGGTATAACACCTTGATGGGGTTCTACACCATCAGACAGTAATGTTTATGCAACAGAAAGAATACTTAGGTATGGCCAGTAAGATGTGCTCACTGTGGAAAATGTGTTACACTTGAGTTATGCATCCTTGGAAGATGTGTAGGGAGGTACATGAAAAAGAGTGTGTTGTACTCAGTTATTGATGTAATGAAAGCTGTAAACTATGTAAGTATAATGGCATTTGATGTGGATGTCCTGCACATACTCAGGAGTTGTGTTACATGCAAGGGAGTAGTCACCAGTGTGGGCACATGGTGGTGAACATTCCACATAACCATCAACCTTAGTTCACAGGTCACATACTACTTCGTCTGCTCATTGGGGTGTACTGGCTATATTATCATTGGGTTGGGCATTTGCTTTTATAAGGTAACAAATTCCCCCATGATTTTGCTTCATCTCATATGTCTTTATGGCTGTGGCAGCAATCTTTTGTGTGTGTTGATACTGTCTGCATTATACTAATATCATGCATTGAATGATTGTACACAATCTGCAGTCCTCAAGACAGCTGTTTGGACACAGGATGTGTATGTCAATCATGACATCTGTGACTTAAATAATGGACAGGAAAGGGCCTAGCACACAACCCAGAGGTATGGATCTGATCACTGGACTCTAGATATAGGTCACTTCACACACTTCAACATATTTAAATGTCATGTATGTGATCCAGTGGTCTACCCACTTGGTGATATATGTATTTATGGTCAATTGTAACAGTTTTGCAGTAATACCTATGTGTGGATTTGTGTCAAATGCCCTGGCCTGGTGATGTTCTGCAGGATGATAGTGTTGTCATCATTCATAGCCTTGTTGACCTTCTTGAGGACATCCAACAAATGTAACAGCCATGGATGTAGCACATCACACATGTCTTTCACACACAGCCAGGATATTACCAATGTACATTTAGAAAAGGTCCTTGATGACATGTTTGTCTACCTCATAGATGAGGAATGTTAGGTTATGTCTGTACATGAAAGCATCGGGTGCTGTCCCCCCAAGCATATGGATACATGTTGATATAAACCCTTCTATGTGAACATATTCCATCTGGAGGCTGTGTTGAATTATGGATCCAACCGTGTCTGGTAGTTCCATGTTCTGAATCATACTATAGGCAATCTATGATGTTGCCATGGTCCATTGATTCTGTGTTATTAGCTTTACATAGCACACAGATATGCCACTCTCCTTGTAATAGTAACTGATTAAGGTTTGCATGTATACTTTTGCTGATGGACAGTGGCGACAGGGGGGTGACATGTGAGACAAACAGTCAGCTAGCAGATTATCTATGCACTCTGTTTGGGTATGTCTGGTGGCATCCACATGCACATCTGTACTTAGTTGTGTTTTCCATTTAACATTTCAATTGTATTGGAATACATGATTTGTGAAAAGACCTACATATATAACCATGGCCATTCATCACACTCCATTCACTGGTACCATGCACACCATTGTACAACTGTAACAATGTCATGTACTTACATCAATTGAACAACATATGCCTATATGTTTTTTACAGGCAAGCTGTGTTTGAGCAGCCTGATGCCATATCAGGACACATTATACATCAGTTGTTTAAGGATCATGGAGAAAATTTATTGTCACAAATGTTAATAGTCACACAGTGGTGCTGCTGACCCCCTCAATAGTCCTTATTTCTAGCAACACAACTGCACATACAATGAATTCCCCAAGGTTGCAGTTGTATCAAAACATGCTATACATTGTTGTGAATATCACAGATTAACAACATGTGTATGAGACAAGACTTATGCAACCATGTAATCAATATAAATGCATATTGATATGTGTCCCAGAGCATTTAATGATGGTATGTAGACACTTGGCAACCTATGCTTACTGCAATTGTCACTGTGATGGTGGAATGTGAACTGTGTTAATGGTTGAGCTGCTCCACTACAATAACACATGTCCTAATATGCCAACTATATATATATATATATATATATATATATATATATATATATACATACACACACACACACATATATATATATATATATATATATATATATATATATATACACATACACACACACACACACATGTGTGTATCATAGCATATCACTCAAGTCACTCAACAAGTTCCATTACGACTCTGTCATAGTTCATGTTAGGATGAATTACTTGAGCCGTACCTCTCTGGACTATATGAAGAAACACATGACTGAACTCTCACTTTATGTGTCCCAAGCAGGTATAACCCTAGCCCTAAGCAGCATTCTATGTTCACCCAGGATGATGCCACAATATAATGATGATGGACTTCAACAGTTGTCTTAGCTTCTGATGTCAGTCCAGGGGATCCATTATCTCTTAGCCCGGGATGACATGGTTGACAAGCCACACTGCTTTGCAGAGATGGTCTGCACCTGGTCCCTCTAGGATGTTGGATACTGGCAAACATGCTTGCCTCCCCCACAGTGCCTTTTTTAGGCAATGTTGAAGCAGTAGAGGATCTGATGTGACAACATCCACTGGAGGAAAACACATAGTTTTGCTGTTGAATGCTAGGAGTTTAAACATGAATCTGTACCAGAGGATATTGTCAATTTGGTAGCTGATAGATTAAGCACAAACTTCAAACCCCTGGCCCAATCAGCCATACCCCAAATCATACCTGACACTAGTCCTCTATCTAGTATCTCTAGACATCAGCTCATATCTGCGCTCTCCAAAGCTAAAAACATGGCCTCAATGGGACCAGATAACATCCCAGGTTACTTACTAAGCAATCTAAAACAGGATCAAATGGACCCAATTAGCATCCTTTTTAACCCTAGCCTGAGAACTGGCTTTGCTCCAGAAGAGTGGACAACAGCAGTAGTAATCTCCTTGCACAAAGGGGATTCATCAACTGACCCTGAGAACTATAGACCTATAGGTCTATCCAATCTCATCTGCAAGGCCATAGAAAGAATCATCATGGATCTTATCAACAAGAACACGGGTGACCTTCAAACTCTAGACCCAACCCAATTTGACTTTGTTAAGGGTAGAGTATGCTTATTAAACCTACTAGACTTCTTCAAGAAAGTTACCCCAAAGACCTGGATGAAGGTAAGACAGTGCATACCACCTACCTTGATCTAGCCAAGGGTTTTGACACAATCCTCCACTCAGGTATCTTTGATAAACTCTCCTAGCTGGGTATTAACCCTCATGTCACTAGATGGTTACCTGATTGGCTCACCAACAGAACATATACTATCAAAGTCAGTGATGCAATCTCTACCAGTAGACCCGTCATCAGTGGTGCACCGCAAGGATCTGTGCTGTGCCCTTTACTGTTCGGAATCTACTTCTTGGATGTCCAGGCTAAATTAGATGGCCTTTGACTTACCAAGTTTGTGGATGATTGCAACTTGGGTGCAATCATTGAGTCACCCAACAATGTTAACATATTACAGGAGGGCTAATACAGACAAATTACTGATGCCCAAGCCACACAGTCTAAAACTAAAGGCAAAAAAGTACCATTATTATTGCCTTTTGCAAATTGGAATTCCCTGCTAATTACAATAATAACAACACCCCCCTCCCAGCTTAAACCCAGTGGTGTGAGACCTGGGAACACAGGTAGATAGCAATCTGAAGTTTGACCACCATGTTTCTACAGTAGTAATGAAAGTCTTCTACATTGTGCACCTCATAATTCAGGGCATTGCACCCAGGTTTGATGATGTTATAACACCACTGTACTCAGCACTCATTAGACCACTAATAGAATATGATGCTCCCTTTTGCATGTACCTCACTCGACACCTGCAACAGCTGGATAGACCACAGGTGTTTCTCAACAAGAAACTACAGGGCCTACAAACCATGCCATGATGTACATGAATAGACTGAAAGCACAGTCACTGTACTCTGTATCATATAGACTGCTGAGAGGTGACCTGTGCCTGACCTACAGGCCAGTCTCTGACCCTGCCCTGATGGAAATGCTATGCATCCACAAATCTAATGGTGCAATAGTCATTTGCTCTAGGGATCTTAACCAGTCTTGCCTATATGCAGTTTTCTATCTACTATAAATTCTCTTTATTAATATACTTACACAACAGTAGGATGTCAGCAGTCCTGAACTTATCCAGCCACTTGTTGAGTGTATCACTCTTGTGCCTTTTCAAGTCATTAAAGTGATGCCTACACTGTTCTCCAGTGCATGGAATGTCTGTTTCACTGGACATAACCTTGGTCAGACTATTCCAAGTCACAGACTTGTACTGGGAGCCAGTATAGTCCCCCTGAAAGAGCCTTTGGCTGTGGACCTTTACAAGGAGTCCAGAAAAGATGCTGGACTTCTCAACACCCCACCTCTGTCTCCTAAATTATGCACTGTTCCTTCTACCACCAGATATGTCCAACTAGGGAAAACAGCAATAGTTAAGAATAATTTTCTGCCAGTGCCTGTTATCGCATTTACTGGTAGTGCACAAACTTGAACAATGATGCTAACCATGTTTTTGAGATGTTAAGCAGACAGCAACAGTGCCAAAGGAAAGCAGTTTTTTAAACTGGAAGGTTAATCTGACACTTGGCATTAGTTTCAGGGTTGTTTCCTACTATAACTGATAGGTGATTTAAATTTGCAGATGTACTGGGGGCATACATTTTATGACCTGACACATTTTTTGCATGGCTTTAAACACTGATGCATTATACAACTCTTAATAAGATTGGGAGTGTGTAAGCATTTAGAATTTGCTTTATTAGAACCCAAGATCATCTGTATGGCAGCCCTACACTTAGAGCTGCTGCCACAAGAAGAGCTGAAAAACAGTTGGATACTTTCTAATTCATTATTAACTTCTGTGTGTTAACCACTGCCCAAAGCCACTTAGCATGGCTGCATTGTGCCCAACATACTTGATCGAATATATCCATTTTGAAATTGTCTACTGTCTGCTTCCTCTCTGCAGTTGTTCTAGATCTGCAAGTGCTGGGGAAGGTTGCTAACCACCACACAATGCTGCTTAGCAGGCATGTACAATGGAAAACAAAATCTGCAACAATGTATCCTTTTTGAAATCAAGAATGTCTGCATCCTGTCTACAGGCATTCTATCTGCTTCATGAGTGGGCCATTAGTCCAGGTTTGCATGATGGAGGTAAGCAAACCTGAGAAACAAAGCTAAACTTCTTTTAACTGTGAGAGCAGTGTTTCTTAGGCTTCATCCGTAAAAGACAAATGTGGGACTTGTACCATGATCTATAGATAGTATAAACTGTGTGGATCACTGTGTTTTGCAGATTTGCTACACATACATGTGATCCATAGATGTAATTTATGTACTGGTTATCAGAGAAGTACATTTCATGACATTTATTGTATTTATCCACTTCCCCTGTTTGTGCTAAGCTGCGTACTGCTCATATACTGATATATTAAAAAATATTTAAAATAAACAACAGTACAAAATAAATGTTAGTACACATGAAAGATTTTTACACAAGCCTGGATTTGAACTCTCACACCAATGAGCCTACAAAACACAGTAAGAGTGTCTTATCCCTCTTTGCCACAGAAACTGCTTTACAGCAGGAATGAAAATCTTTGTACATACAAGCAAGTCCAAAATCATCCATAGTATTAACAAGACATATGGCACTTGTACACTTCTGAGTTGTTTGTACATGTTAATTTCAGATGCAGTGCAACGAGTGATCACACAACCATTTATGACTATTGTTTGTAGAAATGCAGCTCTATCTTATATTTGTATGGTGTTCATTCTTCTCCTATCTGAGGAGTAATCTGAGACATGCAGCCTGTAAGGAATTTTGTGTCATTGTCCTTAAAATGTGTGAGAATAGTAAATGGCAATAATATATAGTTTTCAACAAATGCAGGATAGGCTGGATATTACTGAACAGAAACTATAAAATGTGTGCTGCTTACTAACATTTAAAACTTTGATACAGTTACTTCTACACTTTGTAACTCTAGCCTGGCTGACAAAACCACTGAAGGCAAGGGAGACTGAATTACTGTCTTCCATCTCCCTACCAGTAATCATTCACAATTGCAGTCTATTAGCAACAAACACTGAGGGAGTGTCTGCACTATGTTTACATTTGCTACATGGAACCAAGAATTTGGGGTTCAGCATTCCTAATGAGTTCACATCTCATTTGTATCTTCACCGTGCTCACAGTCCTGAATCTACACTATAAAAAGCCAACCAAGTAGCTAGGAAACCTGAAGGTGAGGAGACTTGTTTATGTGGATAATACAGAAGAAAAATTGCTGTTTCTTTGGTTTTATCTGTACAGAAGACTACTAATCTTGATAAAGTATGATTGCATTTTCAGTTATATACTGGATTTGCTCAAATGTCACTAGGAAAAAAAAAAAAATATATATATATATAGATATTATATATATATATATATATATATATATATATATATATATATATATATATATATACATATACAGTACATGTATATGTATATATATATATATATATATATATATATATATATATATATATATATATATATATATATATATATAGATATATATATGTGTGTGTGTGTGTGTGTGTGTGTGTGTGTGTGTGTATGTGTGTGTGTGTGTGTGTGTGTGTGTGTGTGTGTGTGTGTGTGTGCATTAGCAAATTATATTTTTATCTGTATGCACTTCCTAGAAGTTTACTGATGGCACATGCATTTTTGTCAGGGCATTTCAGAATTATTAGTTATCAGAAGTGTTAATGTTACAGCTGTTTCTTTTTACACTCTTCTATTGTCATTTCAATGAAATGTAAATGTCCTATATTGTCAATGATACAGAGTTGTTAGCTTTTTAGGATGGTCCATAGACTCCTCGAGAGGAATACTGGCCACAGGTGGAGGTGACTGGCAATTACATAAAAATGAATGTTCTGTGGTAAATGTGTAAAAATGTTTTTGGGACGGTTTGTTAGACAGCAGTTATAACAATTCACTGAAGTTTTATCCCTTTGTTTGGTGCAAAAATGTAATTTGTCTGTTGTTTTGGGGTTGGGGAAGCCAAGTTCCATTTCTGTGTTGGCACAATCAAAATGTTTTACAGAGGTTTTCTTTGCTATTGTTACTCCTTGTATTGGTTCAAATCTTGGTGTGTGTATGACTGTGATATGTTACAACCACATAACCCTTTTTTACATTTGAATAACTTGAAAGATTTTGGTTTCTCAAGTGGGTAATATTGAAAAATTAATAATATGTGTTATATCTAAGCAGGACTTTTATTTATGTGATATTTATGTATAGTATCCTTCTTTTGTGTTTTTCATCACCTAGGATTGTGGCACCCAAGCATCCCAATCCCTGCAAACCTCCCTTTACTGACTCAAGAAAGCAACATCATTCTCCAATCATTTTGGTAATATGTTGCCTTTCTGCTTGAGAGAGGACATGTCTGGAAGAATGCAAATCTGGAACCAGATAGTGAATGATGTGAACTCTGTTGAGGGATGCAGCAGGACATATGATCAGGTGCATCATAGGGCCATTGACATGATTTCATCAGCTCAGAGGAGAGCAGCTACAGTGACCCGTCAACAGTTGGCTACTGGGGGGACTGCTACAGAGCCATCACTGACACCAAATGAAGAGTTCCTGTCCACTGTCAGGGATCCAGAGAGCTCAGTGGAAAATGCCTGAAAGCATGTGACTGAGGGGAGGACATGTATGCTCCAGGAGGAGCTTTCAGGCAGGCTTATGTCAATTTTTAAATATTTATTGTATAGTAAAATGTTGAAAACAATACTTAAGTTGGTTTAATAACTTTTTTGAGGGTGGGACTAGTTATAGATTGATACAGTTAACAACACATTCTAGTTCATTACACATGGGCTTGGGGCGGATGTGACATCCAAGTTTCATTTAAATGTATTGTTAATGTACATATAAAGGCCAACATTTTCCCCTATGTTATTGTTATTGTGATGATAGTGTCCTTGCATTTTGCTTAAATTCTTCCAGGACTATCCTCCCTAGCAAGTGTGGAGTCATCTGCATGGTAAACCAAACATTTAATTTCAGTACTGCTGAGAATTTCACAGAAATATTAATTTATCCATATTTGTGAGGTGGCTATCAGGACTGTGTGTGTGTATTGTTGCACCAGTCTTTGATAGTGGCCAAACACAGGCATAGTTCTGGGGTGCAGAGGTTGGATCTGACAATGAGGTTGACATTCAGACATTCTATGTAATTCCATCAGCTACATCCAATAGACCTACACAAACCCATTCCAGTGAACCCCAGATATTGGTCAGGTGGAGGGTTAGACACTAGATCAGGGTAGTCTGGTTGCTACAGCTTCAGTGCCTGCTGACTCTGGTTGTAGCGAAAATGTGGTAATGTGTTATGCAGGCTGAGTGTTAAGGTTGTTCAGAGGAGACATGCTATTCATCCTGCACCTGATCCAGGTGTGTCTTTTCATGTCACTCAACATATGTTTAGGGTTGTCATGGATGCACAGACACATTCCGATACAGCCTCTGAGGAAATGCTAAGGGCTACAGATGTGGCATAGGCTGACATGCGTGACTGCCTCCACCATGCTGCCAATTCAATGGATCGGATGAAAGACACATTGGAAGAAGCAGTGTCTGTGATGTAATGTCTGCTGGGAGGGGGACGGTCCAAGTGTGCATATGTCAACATCATCTGATGTTAGCCAACGTGGT
The DNA here is from genome assembly GCF_019279795.1 of Protopterus annectens. Lineage (NCBI taxonomy): Eukaryota > Metazoa > Chordata > Ceratodontiformes > Protopteridae > Protopterus > Protopterus annectens. The sequence goes on along the minus strand of NC_056732.1, from coordinate 1,122,125,698 downwards.
CATGCCTGATCACACTGCCATAGTGGCACTACTTCCACTGCTCCACCAGTGGCTGAGGTGTCCACATGCAGACATGACAGGCCATGAAGTTGTGGTCCGGGGCACACTTGTGAGGAGAACTCATTCAGAATACATCAATCACATTCAGGTAGCAGCAGTACATCTGACCATGGACATGGACATGCAAGTTCTTGGGATTGGGTCAATGATGATGAACTGTCACCTCTGCATGCACAGCTCACACCTGTCTGGCATGCCAGTATGTAGAGCTAGCAGAGTGCATGGCTGTGTTCTTGCAGACACTCACACATCAGTTTCACATGGAGAGCCCTTACAGACACACACACACACACACACACACACACACACACACACACACACACACACACACACACACACACACACACACACAGACACACAGGAAACAGTTACATGGGTCAGTTGTGAGGCTTAAATGTCATGCTGTCTCAGTGGCCATTTGATACTTTATCCAAATGTCTGCCTGTTTCTCTTACTTACTTACTCATACACACTCACTACCTTTTATGTCAGCCTAGGCCTCCTACCCCCCACACAACACCCTTTGCAAATGATGATAGCTGTGGCATATCCTTGTTTTATACCTTTTGGACTCAGGAATAAGTTATTTTGTCTGAGGCTCGGGGTGCATAGCTGGCAGTGCTTAGTATATCAGTTTTTGTGATGCTGTTTTGCAAATTGTACTGCTTTCTTAAAGGTTTTTGTAATATGTGCATCCATCCAAAACTCTTATACCAACAAAGCTGGACCAAGTCATAAATAAAAGTGTGGCAAAGGCCCAACAATGGGGAGAGTTATTAAACAATGTGGTCTTACAAGCTTAGACAGTTGGAATAACATGGTTTGCATTACTATGTTTATGTTTGTTCTGAGGAATATGAAGTCTGAAATTGAAATGTGTGCCATTATTTCCTAACTACTATTACAAACATATGAGGCAAAATGTGGACATTCAGTGAAAATCTGTAGATTTTAAATGTAAGGCTATTAGTTGATAGAGAACACATGTATTCATATAAGTCAGTGCTGTCACATCTTGATGTAATTCCTGTAAAAATCATCCACTTTATACTTACATTACCAAGTAACAGTATGCAAGGATATGCCATTCATTTGTATTCTTAGACATTTATTTTTCATCCCCCTGGTAACCATCTTATACAGTTTACAGTTGTGCCAGATATATGAGTCGTGGTAACTGCCTGGATTGCCAGCACACATATTCAAGATGTTTCCCTTAGCATTACACATTACCTGGCAGTTAACAGAGTGCTAGCCGTTCCTGTTTATGTACACCTTGCCCTGTTCCCCAGGTGGTGCTTGGATTTCTACATTTGTACAGTCTGTGGCACCCAGGACTTCAGGTAAGTGTGCTACAGGGTAGAACTCCTGCATAGTTCTGTCTCTGTCCTCAGCTATACGGGAAAATATATGTACTCACTGGCATGTTGCAGCATAGCATTCAGGAACTAATGGAGTATCCTGGATGCTGATGCCTATGACACACCCATTGTGTTCCCTTTTGGTCTCTGCAAAGGTTCTGTAGCTAAAATTCTAAGTTCTACACATACTTTAGTCTCCACTGGGATTGGTTCCCCTTATTTTGCCTTTGCTCTCAGTTGAGGATGACAGAGGATTTAGAGTTCTTGTAGTGTGCCTTTATCCATTCTGTAGCACTCTGTAATTGCCACCTCATGCAGATTATGAAAAGGTAAATGGGGGTCTAAAAACCCTTCTCCTTCTTGGCCATGGTCTATTAGCAGCATCAGCAGCAGAGACATGGGCCTGCTTCACAAACACATGAATAAGAGCAACAGCAGCGCCTGACATTCTTTCCATCTAGCCTAGTGCCTTTGGCTGTATTCCAATAGGTTTGGAATTCGTAGGGAAAACCAGCACTGAGTCTACATGGTTGCTTTATAGTTTGTTGAATAGCACCTCCATCTACGATTGGTTGATTAGCATACAGTTGCTGCTTATGTATAATTAGCATGACATAATCTTTACCAGTTTTGCATGTTGCTACATGATGTGTAGAATGACTTACCGAATAGAAAATGGTGAGCTATCATGTACGCATCATGCAACAACATGCGTATGTATTTGTGGCCCATGTAAGCTTTATTGAATCTTCACCTTTGTCTTTTTTTTAACTTATACCAGTATCCATAATTTGTTGTTGATTTTTCTTTAAGTAACCTTATCTTTCAATTCTGCCATTATATTACTATCTTCTTTCACTATCTTACTTAAGTATGGTTATACCAGATCCCTTGTTCCTTGTAAAATACATCTTTATTTATATGATAACTTTTTGATTTTATTTTAATCTATCTTATAAATTTTTCTGTCTTTCATAATATTCTCTGCTATTATTCTACAACTTCTACAGCATGTCTATATGTTTCAACCTATTCCTATTTTTCTTTCTTTCTTACTTTGCCAATGAAAATAATTATCTTTATATTTCTTTTAAAGGTGATCCACCATTTAGACTTAACTATTCATAAATGTTTTTATAGTAATATGTTCCTTCCGTAATTCAATGAATAATTATTTCCTTTCCTTTTTAACTCCATTTCTTTTCATTTATTCTTGTTATACTTTTTCCTATTCGTATGTATTGTTTATTATGATATCAAACATATCAACAGGCAATTCAACAACAGCAGCAAAACCAACCATCTTTTAATGCTAAATATTAATATTAGAAGTATCAAAAATAAATACCTGAACTCCAGGCCACAATAGCACACTACTCCCCAGACATAGTTGCTTTAACAGAAACCTGGCTAAATAAAAACATGGCTAACTCAGAAGTTCTCCCTACCGGCTACAATATCATTAGACAAGACAGACCACTTCGTAAAGGGGGTGGAACTGCCTTACTCTACAAGTCCAACTTAACTGTCCATCAATTACCAAACTCATACCTCTCCCCCAATAATTGGGACATACTTATCTCACAACTTCAACTTCACCCTAAAAAGGTCATCACCATAATTGTGATCTATATTCCACCTGGTAATACACCTGCTAGCCTTGAAGACTTCTTATCCTGGTGTTCTTCCACATACTCACAAGAAACCCTTATTGTGGGGGACTTCAACCTAGATTGGTTCACCTGTATATCAGAACCACCAAGTAATCTAATAAATCTCCATGCCTACCAGCAGCTAGTCCAAATTCCAACTAGGTGTGATAATAAATCTAAAGGGAATCCATCCTTGACTGGGTCCTAACTAGCAACCCACATTGTACCCTCACACAGGCAGTCTCCCAGACACCTTAAGTGACCACAACATAATATACTTTAATGATAGTAGAACAAGCATATGCAAAACCACTAACTATATATCCACTAGAAACACAAAAATTCTCTGCTGAGGTCCTCAACACTTTACTGTGTAACTGTGACTGGACCCCCGTAAAAACCCCCCCACTTGACAAGGCTGTAGCATATTTCAACAAAACATTTCTACAACACCTAGACACTGTCGCCCATTAAAATCAAGGTTAGAACCTCTACAAACCCATGGCTCAGTAAAGAAACCAAACAAATCCTCAAGTCCAGAGACACTGCCTAAAAACAAAGAAACACAAAGCCTAACTAAGTACCAAGAACTGCGCAACCGTGCAAAAAATGCATTAGGCTGGACAAAAATCATACTACACAACATTACAAACTAAATACCAACACAACCCGCAAAAATTTTGGCAAAATGTAAACCAGCTACTAAAATCCACCCAAAAGGCTACCCCCAAACCAACCACCCTCGACACAAAAGTTCCCATCGAAACACAATTCAACTCCCACTTTGTGAACTCAATTCTATCCTTAGTATCACAGGACAGTTCCTTCCTCACTACCCCCCCCCAACACAAATAACTCTAATACTAGCTTTACCCTCAAAACAGTTTCCACCACTTCAATCAAAAGCATGCTCTCCAAACTAAAAACCTCATCAACAGCAGCCGACCTACTCCCCAGCTATTTCTTGAAACTCACAGCAGATGCTATTGCTATCCCAGTCTCCACTCTCATAAACAGATCAATTGTTGAAAACTATGTGCCCAAACTCTGGAAAATATCCTATGTTACACCCATACATAAAGGCGGGACCTCCACTGAACTTAATAACTACAGAACCATTGCTTTACTCTCCCCCCTGGCCAAAATCCTAGAAAAATGCATCCATACCCAGATGCTAAACTATCTCCTAGACTGCAACATCCTAGAAAAATGCATCCATACCCAGATGCTAAACTATCTCCTAGACTGCAACATCCTGTCACCTACTCAGCATGGTTTCAGACCTGCCCATAGTACCACTACAGCTCTCCTCTGCTTCACAGACACAGTAAACCATCTCAAAAATGAAGGCCTGCAAGTGTCAACTCTTTTTTTGGATATGTCCAAAGCATTTGACACAGTCTCGCACCAAATCCTGCTAAACAAACTAAACCAATATCATCTATCTAATTCCACTCTTACCTGGTTCCAAAGCTACTTAACTGACAGGTACCAAGCTGTAAAATGGGAAAATTCTCTCTCCTCAGCTGCCCATAACTATAGGAGTCCCACAGGGTTCTATCTTAGGACCACTACTATTCACAGTCTTCACAAATGACCTCCACACCTCCACACAGCATGCATCTATAATTCAGTATGCAGATGACACTACCTTAATCTGTGCTGCACAAAACATTCCCACCCTCCTGCAAACAACTCAACTAGCATTCTCTGACATTGAAAACTACCTTACCAAAGCCCAACTTATCCTCAATCCAAAGAAAACTCAGCTTATGATTATAACCAGTTCTAACAATAACACTAACAGTCAATTCACTATATACTCCACAAATGCTACTCCAATTGCTCCAGTGGCACAGGCTAAGCTATTGGGAATAACCATAGACTCCCACCTAAAATTTGATAGTCATCTGAACTTAACTATTAAAAGTACATGCCAAACTGGGGTCACTCTATCAAACAATTTCTTACCAACAACACAAGATCAGCCATTGCTCCCAACTTCTATCCACCCTACTCTATGCATCTCCCATTCTGACTAATCTCAACAAAACTGAACTAAGCAAAATGGAAGCTTGCTATAACAGAATTGCCCGTTTTGCTGCAAATTGCTCATATAGAACTCATCACTGTACTGCTTTGAGACAGCTCCATTGGCTTGAACTGCCCAACCTCCTAACCTACAATCAGCTCTGCCTCTGTCATTCTATCTATTACCTCCCAATAAGTGTCCTGCCCTCAAAACCTAGTACAACATCACTCAGCCAAAAGGCCTCTTAGATCATCAAGCAAACTACTACTAGAAGTCACCAACAGCTACAATAGCTTTGGAGATGCACTATATAGTAGTTCGGTGGCTAAAAAATGGAACTCTGTCCCTACTAGCATTCAAAACACATCATCCAAAGCCTCCTTTAAAGACCTCATCAGGCAACATCTCAAGCAAAGTTGGCAGTGCCATGATTGCTCCCCAGGCTAGTGAAAGCGGACAACATATGCATACTAAATCTAGAGCAATTGATAATAGTTTTTCAATCTTACTCACAAACACTGGCTAATCTACAATGTATGTACTGTACCTGTGTACTATGTAGGTATTCTACCTACATTCCAAAGTTCAGCTGTACACCACAAATCTATTACTTACCTTTATTTTTAAAATTAATATCTTTTTTGATTGTTCTCTCCAATGTAACTGTTTGTGCCGCATACCACTGTAAAAACAGGTCTCTTGTAATTTATGTGTATACTGATTATGTCTAAATAACTAAATGTGTCTGTAATTTTTCTTTGTGGAGCTTTTCTCCCCGGGCCTCTGCTGAAAAAGGGCCTTTTCGGCTCAGTCAGACACCCCCGGTTAACAAATGTAAAATAAAATAAAATAAATATACTTTCATCCATATTGCTGAATAATCTGAAAAACATGATATGGTGGTTTCTTCTTCCATTACAACATGTACCTTCTAAAACTACAAAGTAATCAATTTCAGTTTTAAAAAGCACCCATTCTATATGCCCATGGTTTTATATTCCATATAACTAGTTTTCCACATTTTATTAAATCATTTTTTCGCATCTTTTCCTCTTTTCTTTTTACCCCCCATATCACAGTTAAAATCACCTGTAATTACAACATGCTTGTTTACAACATAATCTAACATCTAATAAAATAGTTCTCCCTTTCTTTACATATCACATAAACATAAATAGATATAATTCTATAAGTTCTCTTACCATCTTAATATATAATTGTTAATCTTTCCATTTTACTAATATAACACCTAAAATCGTTAACATGTTTCACCATACTATTGAAATTTCTAAACACTTTTCATTCCCCATGCTCTATATTATTTCACCATGCCATATGTTTTGTGTTTCCACTCCTTCTTCTTATGTCAGAAATCTTATATCTTCTAAAATAAAATTAATATCACATTTGTTGCACCATTCTAAACTGCTTCTCCTTCTTGTTATATTCTTCATACTGATAACAATAACTCTAAGAATTCTTAAAGTATTCTTTCTCCTTCCCTTAATTTAAAGGATATCATCTTCCTCCTCTAGTGCTTTCTTTAAATAGACATATGTCATCAATTCCCTTTCTTCTTTTTCTTGATATTAAAGCATTATTTTTTTCTTTTACTCTTGTACCAATGGATTTTTTTACTTTTACTACTTTACAACATATATATTCTTCATCACTGGCTTCTGGTTCTATCTCAAATTCATGTCACCCATCATGTTTTAACTATCTCCCTTTTTTCTTCTAAATTTTCATCTATTTCTATCTCCTCTTCATTTCTACTATGCTCTTTACCGTTACTCTGATTTAAAATACTTTTTTAGTATTCTTTTTCTTTGTAATCTATCCATAAATGTTAATTTTTTTTACATTTATAACATTCAAGTTCACATTTCTTTGCTTCATAATTACTAATTAAATGTCTTTCCTTCCCACAAAACAATGCCATTGGTTGCCCAATATTTTGCAACACCTGTGTTGCCTTCAACATTTACAATACTTGAAATGTGTTTGACTTTTTTCTGTTTCCATTTTTAAGATGACATTACAGTCTCATCCCCAAGTCCAAACACCACTTTTGGTCATAAGTTTATGAAATGTTAATCACGTCTTTGCAAACATTTTTAAATGTTCTATTATAGTTTCTTTTTCAACCTCTGTTTGAAATAGCACATGTATTTTCTCTTTAGTCTCTTGAAATGATACTTTAATTACATATTCATTCCATGAATTATTATTATGTCTTTTTTCATATTCACATAGAAAATGTTCCATACATTATACAGTTTCAAAATTAGTGTCACAGAATGTTTCTTTGTTAATCAAAATAAAAGCTCTTACCTCTTGTGTTTTCACTCCCAAGGGGAATATTAAATTGTCTCATACCTCACATTTGTTTATTTCTTGATTGTTTTTATTTTGTGTCCTTACTACAAACTTTCTTTTTGACATGTCCTCTTTTTTCTTTTCCTTCTGCCCACCTTGTGCAGTCGCCACTGTTTCCACGTATATTATATTTATTTGTACACTATATTTTTCTAACTTTACTTTACTTCTGTCTTTCTCCTGTAAATTGTCCATAATACCCCTCATGACACTTCATTCTCTGTTTCACTTTGATTAATGAAGTCTTTAAATAAATCATCCCACAACCCTCCCGATTGGAGGGTAGTAACGATGCACTTCTCTCTGCTTGAACCCCCTCTGTTTCACCAAAAAGCTGCTGCTGAATCAGTAACTCTGAATCTTCTATGCCTTCTATAGCATCTTTCTTTTAGCTGGCATTCACCTGTATTCCCTTCGCTGAATCCTCCATTTTCCACACCATCCTCCCAGCTGCCACTGTGCTAGGAACAGGAAGTGCTTATGTACTCACAGCTAGCACCTCCTCTAGTACAGATAGTAAGAAATCATAGGGGAAGTTCCCTGATGCCGTGGCCAAATTTCCTCTAGTAAAATAAATACCAACTCGGATCTCCCCTGAAAAGGGGCTACTAGCCTAGTGGGACTAACCCGTCAACAAAGGATAAATAATTATATTGTATCATGACTACTTCTTCAGTACTATTAGTCAGGATGAACTTATTCTGCTCAGGGTAAAATCCTAATGTGAATGCTTTACAAATGGTCAGTATAACTAATCGATTATCACATGATTATCACAGTTTATATGCATTATAAATAAATGTGGATTACCATAAAAACCAGGAAGTTTTGGGGGCTAATTTCCTGATTGTTTTGGTTAATTATTGCTTTTTTAAAGTTTCAAGTCTTTGGTGTTCCACAGCATTTTTGCTGTTCATATATCCTGTGCAATCACTAGGCAGATTATTTTGTTTTTCCTTTATTCTATGGTCAGGAAAAATATGCTACTTTTCACTCTTTGGTCATGCTTGAAAGTATGCTTTTGTCTGATATCACAGCTAACAATCCTTACATTCAAGGATGATTTCTACAGTACTTCACTAATGGGTGTTCACGTTTCTTAGTAATCAAATCCTACACCTGAAAATCATCCTACAAAATGTGCAGACAGTTTTATGTGGGCAGTTGCCTGCTGCTTTTTCAAAGCAGTGCACTGCTTGATGGAGACAGTGTCTTCAGTGAATGGTTTATTTTTCATTTCTAGTATGTAACAAATCATAAAGCTAACATTTCTGAATTATTGAGGTACCCATTCCTCTGTCACTGTAGCAACTTATTTGGCCACAATTAAATCTTGACTTGACAGTACAGAATTTGCTTTGGGAGTGTTGTGGTGGTAAACAGAATTTGCTTTGGGACTTGCATCTCCAGTGTTTGAAAAGAGTATTTATTCAAGCAGAGCTCATTTCTGATGACACAGGCTTCAGCAAGGAAATTATTTGTAGTGTAATCTTCCTACCATGTCCAGCATACTTTTCTGGAAGCAGTTAGCAATACCACTTGTGCTATCTAGACAATGTAATATTTGCAAATGTTTTACTTCTAAAAGAAGTATAACAAAAGTCGTAAAACTGTAAAACTGTAAATGTTTGTATTGATGTCCTTTCATAGACTGCTGTTAATGAACACAGACTGAAGCAAGTTTTCCAATGGAATCACTTGCATATAGTATTTTTCTTCTTTGTTAATGTTTTATTTTATAAAAAAGGTGCTGTAGCTTCAGAAGTAGAAGGTATCTTCAAGTTCTATCATTCAATGACAAATTGTAGTTAGTTATTTACAAGGACTTTTGAACTTTGATAAAACATATCTGTCTTTCTCATGTTGTTGTTGTTGCGTCTTTCGGCTTTTCCCGGTTAGGGGTTGCCACAGTGGAACTCCAGTAATATAATGGGGTAGACTTTTTTGTGCGAGTTGCTGCAGCTGGCGCAGCACCTTCAATGCCCAATGATCATGCCCTACACACCAACACAGGAACACAGCTGAACTCTGGCTAGCTGAGACAGGACAACAACACATCAACTGTAGGCATAGACCACCCCACCAGCCCACCCACGGACTCTTCCTCATGCTGATTGAAAATCCTTATTTTTGCTAACTTTCTACAACAATAACAACAGCCTGGGGGAAATATTAGTATATATAATAGTGGGGGAAATAGTATAAAGGTTATGGTGTTTACTTTACAATCACAAGGTACAGGATTTGATTCTCACATTTGAAAAGGAAATTGGATATGCTTATAATGACTCACAAGAGCACCTAGCCTAGTACTTAAGTATGATCCTGTAGGAATGGCACAGTCATCAACACACAGGAAGTCATTGACAGCTGTTTTGACATCTGCAGTCATTACTGAAAACTCCCTTTATCCATTCTGTACTCTACATCATTTGCAGTGATAATGTAGCCTTTCTTGAATATGATAATGGCTGTTTGGGAAATGAAGAATAAGTTATGGCACAAGTATATCTGACTTTGTTTTGGAACTTGAATGAGGCTGTACTAAACAGTTCAGAAAATGTTAAATGTTATCTTGTCATTCAAAACCTAAGGGACTTCATGAATTTGCTAAGGCAGTCAAACCATCATACTACCTTTAACAGTGTTTTACAAGGGATGGGATGAAAGGCCCGTGTTAGTCAAGTGAAAGCAATGATCAGATCCAAATATTTTATTTATTATTTATTTTTATTTTATTATACATTTAAAAGAACAAATAAAAAATAATAACATAAACGCTTAAAGTCTCGGACTCCACCAGGAAGAAACCAACAGGCGGAACATAAAAATCCCTCTTTTGCGCAAACTCCACATGATTAAGCGCTTTCATCCACTAAAATGTGGACTTCATCAGAATACTCATTACTTTAAATTACACATTTAAATACCCTCCATTTTGGCGCCAAAGCCAATATCAATAAAAGCTATACTTCATTTAAAGTGAACCCAACTTAATACATGTAACTATAACCATGTAAATTGAATGAATGAATAAAATCATATCAATATTAGGCACAAACCATGCAAACCATATATTGTATATGTATACAATAATTTACAATATGTTATCCATACCAATCACACCAAACAAAGAAAGTTAATGAGTTACATTCCGCCTGTTGGTTTCTTCGTGGTGGAGTCCGAGACTTTAAGCATTTATTTTATTTTTTTGTTCTTTTATTTGTTGATCAAAATCTTTATCTGATTTATGTTCGTTATACATTTGTTTAACAGGAAAGTCTGACTGGACACATGTCCTTTTTCAGAGGAGGCCCTGGGAGAAAAGATCCACATTGAACACACAGAAATAACAAATACAGACTATACAAAGTACAAGAACTAAAATACTAACTTAGGCTAACTTGGTTAATACACAGTAAGTTTAGACTATTGGTAGGTAATCACAAAAATTAAACAGCTTAGTATAAAAGGCATTACAATGTTATAGAAACAACTGACTTTCCACAGTTTGAAGTGAACATTCCATAATTACAAATATTTTCCAATAGATTACATTGTGTATTCAGAGATATTTCCTCTCCTCATCAGTGAGCGAGTACTGAGAAATGATAGTATACAAAGTAGCAGGTGTAATAAGAATAGGAGGTGGGAGGTGATGTAGTCTAAAAGTTTTATAGGATAAACAGAGGTAATGGTAAGGTCAGAGACAGAGAAATGTTAGGAGTGGTGCAAGAACACAGCCATTTGTTTAATAGGTGGGTTTTTAGAGTTGTTTTAAATTGGGCTAGTGATGAAATAGTTGTAATGTTTACTGGAAGTTCATTCCAAATGTTTCCATTCCAGTTCATTCCAGATATTCTCAACAATTTCTTAGATCTAAACAAACCAACAGCAAACAGAGTCAACACACAGCTAAACATACACTGTTCATTCAGCAGTAAAGAAGACAGTTAAAGCGATTAAAACATATATCTTTACTTCATATAAAAAATAATAAAAATGGTGCGTGCTTTCACAACACTCATTGTTGCTTCATCAGACCAATTTAACAATTATAGAATATTTATTTTTACTTATTTCATTAAAACAACCAAACCAACTCAATTAATTCAAACTTAGTGCCAAAAACTAACCTATCACAAAGGGCATATCAAAACATTGTTTTCATTTAGTTTGCAGTAAATGCATCGCAACAAACATGGTTTGCATTTAGCTCATAAAAATCAGAACCTTACCGATGCCTTCCTGCTTTCAATTGAGGTTTGATAGGAATGCTATCATTAAGGCCACTGTCTTCTTTTGCCTGTAATTTAATAATCCATTCTGATTCATTAATCTCTATTTTATTACTTATGTCCCCTTGCCTCATGGTGATTTTTGGTTTATCTGCTATCATGAACTTAAAGCAGTGTGACTCATTAGTATCTCTAACATGTTTAGCTAAACCATTATTAGGTGTTCCAATCCTGATATTATAAACATGTTCACTTATTCCACTCCACAGGTCTCTGCCTTTTTTTCCTACATAAAATTTACTGCATATCTGCCAGCATGCTACATATGCCACAATATGTTATTAGCTTAAAGAAATATCACCTCCCTGTGTCTGGATATATAAACACTCCTCCTGTTTGTATAAAACTGCAATAACTGCAGTGTCTACAGGGACTCGTACTAAATACATACTCATTATGCTCAACCATTGCTATTTCCGAAATATTTCTTGGATAACATAACTGCCTTTTAAGTGACTATTATGATTTTATATTTAACTTTGGGGTATTCACCTGCTATTTATTTGATGGTTTCATTAGTTTATAGCACCTACCAATGTTTCTTTATAATTTCCATGACACTTCTTGAATCACTAGTAAAACTTAAAAGGATACTAGTACCATAATCTCTGTCCAACTTTTGTTAAACTGAACTAACCATTTCTGAAAAATATGGTTTAGCTTCAGCACCTCTCATCTTAGCTATATCCTTCAAATTTTCATCTATCTCCCTTTTACTATATCCCCTAACCATTAAATCCTTATGAAAATAATCAAGTTCCATGTTAAAATTATCACCTGCCACTGTTAGTCTAGATAACCTCATTCCTTGGTCCTTTATAATGTTCTTAAACACATGCCTAATATGCATGCTATTTCTATGCAAGTATGAATTTTATGGCATGGTTTCCTGTACATTTCTGTTGATATCCTGCCCATATCTTTTTAACTTTTACATCTAAAAAGTAAATCTCCTTTGTAGATATCTCTATTAAACTTAAGAAAATTAGTACAACTATTCATATGTCCATTAAGGGCCAGTAGTTCTTCATTGTTGCCCCCCAGAAAAAAAAGAGGTCCTCGACCAACCTCCTATAAAACAAGATATTTTTCTTGTAACTTTCATTATTTAGTATTTCTTTCTCTTCCTAGTCTGACATAACTGGATTGGCATAGATATTGGCACAGGATGTGCCATAGCCATGCTATTCTTTTGTAAACAGCAGCATTCATCAAACATAAAAACATTATTTTCCAAAATAATTTCCATAAAGAGGCATATCAGGTCTACTTTCTTCCTCTCATATTCACCATATTTAACTAAATACCTTTTAAAGGCAGGCAAACCATAATCATTGGGGATGGTAGTAAACAGTGATTTAATGTCCATCGTAACTAACAGGCAACTCAACAAATCATAGTTTTTACTAAAGTGAAACAAGTTGTTCAAAAAACGTCTTGTGTCTTTCATATATAAATATTATTTAAAACAAGTCTAATGTGTTGTTCAACAAATACTGGCATGGGTTCAGTGGACCATTGTCTACCTTTCACTTTTGGCCTAAAAGGTGGTTTATTCACATGCTTATGAATTTTTGGCAAACCCTGAATGCATGGTATTAGAGGAAAATCTATTTTTAAAAAAGTACATAAATCCATATCAATACATCTGCTTAAAAGGTGATCTTCTAACATATCAGCTATACTTTGTGTAACACTTGTGCATTATCACCAGTTATCACACTGTATGTTTTCCTGTCCCTTAGCATATGTTTCATAGATTCAAAGTAAAAAACTTCTATCCATCACCACAATTGGTCCACCTTTATTGGCAGGTCTGATCACATTCACAGCATCATTCATCAAATTGTCTAATGCAAGCATTTCATCTTTTGTCAAATTAGTAAAAAGTATTTGCCTTGTTACTATTGGTTAAAATACTAATAAAAGTCTCTAATACATAACTTCTCAAAGGCTTCCTATATTGGATGTCCTTTAGGCATAAAAGTCCTAGATCTTTTAAAGGCTTTTACCTCATTTGTGTTACCAAACAACAGTTTGAGTCCAACATTTCTGACAAACATCTTTAAATCAATTATTGTCTGAGCAACTATTTGCTCTTTGTGGTGGTATAAATTAAAGTCCCTTTTGCAAAAGTGAGCTCTCATAATCTGTTAAAGCCCTGGCAGTTATATTCCAAATTAAGTTGTCCCTTGATGACCACACATCTTCTTGATTGTCCAGCTGCTGTCTATCTTGTTCTGGCCTTTTCTATTGGCCCTGCTCCACAATGGGTAGAGGAAACATTGGAAAAAAAAAATTTTTTGCTCTTTCAATTTCGTAATTAAATGTTTTTTCTCCTTACATCACCTTTCCCTATAAGTCACTTATTACGGCTCTGTACCAAAAGGACAATTCTCAGGCCCTACTTGCTTTCATGCAATCATGTTAGTGGTGGGGCTACTATTATTCTCAGCAGGGCCTGTTATTATATCACTAGGTACTTCAGGTCCACCACCACTTAGACCAAGACCCTCCCTGTCCTGAGATTCTAAAGTAGGTTGCACTGTTCTTCCTGGCCATGTAAACACATGTCCACATTTAAGGTCATTCATATCTCTTTCCAAGTTTATTTTCTTTTGTTGAATGAGCCATCTCTAATATACTGCAAACAGGTCTGTAAGGTCCACTGGAGGATGGTCCTCACTGCTCTTTAAAACTTAATTTAGACAGATCTAGCCAATGCTTGACAACCATGCCACTGAATTTCAAGTATTTATGTCTTAATTCAAAGCCATCTAAGCTAGATAAGTACTCTGCATTGAATATTTGCCCTTTGTATTATTTTAAGTGCTGCTACTATATTTCTGATTTGTTACATTTCTGCAATCATTTTAACATTAAAGTACTTCTGAGGAATATTGTACACACTGTAAATTCCATGTTTGCTGGTCATTTTATTGAAGGATTGCTGTGTCTTTGCACTTTGGCCTCCTTCTAATGGTGTTTTACATTACAAAGACTTTTGTCTGCATTCTAGTGGCATGTAGAGGGTAGCCAGGTCCATTCTGAGTTGGCAATCACTGTCTGATACCTCAGAGTGTGTATGTTTGTGATTGGCTCGAGGGATAGGTTTTCTTTGTTTTGTGGCTTTCTGTGTCTATATAAAGTTGTCACATTTGGATGACACTAGAGTCTTTTATACAGAACTAACAATTGCTTGGCAACCACCCCACTGAGTTTTAATTGCTTCTGCCTTACTCTAAAGCAAGTACTCTGCACTGCCATTTTTGCACCTTGCATTGTTATATTTAAATTTTGCTACTATAATTCTGCTTTATTTGTTATAGTTTTACAGTTGTTTTATTTTTAAAGTACTGCTGAGTAATATTGTGCAAGCTGCTGGGCTCTGTAGTTTTGCACTGTGAATTCCAAGTTTTCTGATCATTTTATTGAAAGATTGCTATGTATTTGCAGATTGTGTGGTGGGCTTAGTGTGTGTGTGTGTGTGTTTCTAGCAACTTGTTTGATATTATAAGTGTAGTATTTTAAGTGTTGTATATTGATGTACAATATGCATCAGTAACAAGCATACTTCTAGATTGGTCAAAGAGGATGACATGCTGGAGTTCCTGCATGTGCAGACCAACATAGACAAAATCCAGTACCATATCCTAGCCAGCTAGTGGCCACCCTCCATGTCCCAAGAAGCTCACATTACATAGTAGTACCTACTGGAGACACTTGCCATTCAGCCTAATACCCTACTCATGGGAGACTTTAATTACCTTTCTATACACTAGGCATCCTACACACCTCAAATCTACAGGCACAGAGATTTCTGGACTTCTAAATGCATCATCCTTGACCAAATAATGAATACGCCCACTAGAGGCTTCATGTTCACATATATGGGATAACCCTGCACCCCCCAATGTGTTGTACTCCCTGAATAGGTTGGATTATAAAGCTATCTGCTTTGAAATCAAAATCAATCCCATTAAAACCAGAAACAGGAACTATTCCAAGGCAAATTATCCATTATTATGTGATGGTTTGTCAAAATTCAGTGCCCCTCCAAAACCTCAGAACACAGCAGCCTATGCTGAATTGCTCCAAGAAACTCTTTATGTCCATGTCAATGACTGCATAGATGCTGCTGTACCTACCAGAATTAAGCCCAGGACTATCTCAGTGGCAGCTGGTGACTTCAAATCAAAGGGGGGCTGCAGGAAACAGCTGAATGGGTGGAGTCAATGGGAATGGGTGTGGTCAACTGGAAAGGGGAGGGGCTATGCTCAAAACAACAAAAACTGTAACATTAATTAAATACGCTGCCCTGGGTGACAAACCATCATTATGAGAGTCCAATCAAGACAATGTGAAGTGTAGAAGAAAAAAAATTCAATCCAATGGCTGCATGACAGCTTACTTAATATCTAGATGGAAACAAAAAGGTTGTGACGCATGAAAAAATAAATTACTTTTTAAATACATTACTGGAATGACCATAAAAATCAAGTATAAGAAAAGCAAGCAGCACTCAACTCAAACCACTTCTCCTTGCACTCCAGTTCTAATTATAATTTATATTCAGCTTTATTAAAGTACCAAGTAACATGCTGAAAGTAGCAATCTCTGTGATAGCCCCACTTGTAAAAATGTTTCTTATTCAAAAAAGACCTGCTGCCTGACAAAAACTATCTACTTGTTTCATGGGGAAAACACGATCAAAGTAAAAAATGAAAAGCAAACAAGAAACAAGCTCAACATACATTGCTTAAAGGATTACTGCACAGGATATGGACCACACATGATAGATTGGCATTCTGTTTAGTTCGCAGGTAAAGCCTGTAATGAGCTTCTTAAAATAATGTAATCCTGTCTGTTATTACAAATACTGTCATATGCATTTCAATGCCCAAGGCTTATATGTTATCTAGTTATGTAAGTATTCTCTGCATGGCAACAACAGAAAGGCTTTCAGTGTTGGCAATTCTTTAACAGTATGCTTATTAAAACTTACTTACATCTTACAATCTCAGACAAGCTTACCTGATGGTCATTAAAGCATTGCTACTTAAACACAGAGCAACAGGCACTTTCTGAATAATAATAAGCATAAATCAACAGTATAAAAATATGACAGAAACCAGAACATTCTTCAAAATCAAGGACAGATGAAAAGCCACTGTAGTACTTGTGTCTCCCTTGGATGGGGGGATAGTCTACACATTTATACTGCATAACTGCTCCTTGCTTTGCTTGGACACATCCAGAGTCACTACATGGGAGAGTGGGGTGCAACAAGTATGTCACAATTTGAAATGTCTCTGGCTGACTGCGATGGCCCTGACACATTTGTCATACCTCTCAACCTCAGAGCAAGAAATCTGGACAAAGCCATAAATAGAAGTGGGACAAAGGCCCAGAAATAAGGGCAATTTTTAAATATTGCTCTTATAAACTTAGAAAGATAATAGAATAGTAGGTCTTGCATTACTATGAATTTTCTGAATGGTATGAAATCTGAAACTGAAATGTCTGTCATTATTTTCTAACTTCAGTCTTTAATGATTTGCCACTAATTTGCCAAAAAAAACCCACAATTTTATGAAAAATGGACTGAAAATGTGATGCAAAAATATAAAATAGCCACACAATACAGCTGGGAACCTGTCAAAGAAGGGACACTTTTTAATATTAGTACTGCTAACTTGAGCAGCTGACAAAATAAAAGAATCTACATGCATTTCTGAAATAAAAGTAATCTATAACTGATTATTACAGTTATTTATTAATTGTAAACCCTCCATGTTTTTTTTCCAAAATTGTCATTTTGTGGAGGGATTATTAGGGGAAGAGCAACATTTTGAGCCAAAATTGGGGACTGTTGAGAGGTTTGGATATGTCTAATTCTATAAAATGTTTGCACGTACCTCTCAACCTGTTAATGCAGGAAATCTGGACAAAGCCAAATATATTGGGGGAACATATAAACAATACTAAAAATTGCTCTTGTGTAAACTGAGACAGTTGATAGAATAATAGGTCTTGCTTTAGCATGCATTTTTCTGAAGGTTATGAAGTCTGAAACTCAGTATCTTTCATTATTTAGTGACTTCATTCCTAAATAATTTGCCAGAAAACCACAAATTTTATGAAGAAGAAACCAAAAATAAGAAGCAAAAATCTATTCATTCTGCAAAAATCCAGATACTTGAGAGGAATAGTTCAGCCGGGGCTGTCTTTGAGTTTGCTGCCCTTCCCCCCTCACAAAATCATGGTCAAATGGAGCTTCCCCCCTACAGCCATTCCAATGAACCATTAATTGGCTATTTCACCCCATTTACCATAAACATTAATGTGCATACTGCTTTACTTTTGCAATGATTTGGGCTTCATTTGAAAGTTTTATTTTGCATTTTACAGTGCAAACACTAATAGATATCATATCTGCTAAACAAAGCAATGCAGTCTCACAATGAAAACAGACTTAGCATTAAAACTTATCTGCCCTTGAAAATTCACATTCACTGAAACAGCATTGAAACCCACATTCAAAGAAAATACATTTTTCCAGTGGCAGATAAAGATTCACTTTGGGTTTGGGCTGTTTCCAAATCACTGTGGGCTGTTTGCACATGAAACATACACATGCTCTTTCATACACCTTCCTGATTGTATTAGATTATATTCCTTGTACAATACAGTACAGTTTTAGAGGGTGTTTTAAATTTATTGTTTTGAATTTTTCCAGTAAACAATGAAACAAAATGCATGCACCAATAATGACAAAACTGCCCAATTCAGAACATTTCCATCATAAAAGTCTACTCAAACTTCTACAGTCCACTAGTATCAGTACATATTTATAATCACTGAAGAAGTAAAAATCATCTAAATATTTCCACATTAAAGTCATCGGTAACTAATGAAGAGGTTGCTGCTAGCAAACAACTTTGTATTTCATTGTTTCATCTACAAAGTGCCTGTTGCCCTTGAGGAATAAATTGCCTAACTTAACTAAAAAATGATAAGCTAGCAATATTGCAATAGGAAATGGATGGCAAACTGATAACAGGTTAATAGTTACTAGGTATCTTCACCAAAAAGGAGTGCAGCATCCACCCCCTTTACAACACATTATAGTATCAGCAATGCATCTATCTACCGTGGGAGTAGAACCTACAGCCTTCTCCATCAAAAGCAAGTATACTACCTGTTGTGCTATTAACAATGTAAGCAGACTCAGCATAAGCAGCACTAAACTTTTGCTCCCCTGCAGCTCTCAGCTCCTTGTAAAATCTACTCACTCAGCTGTATCTCTGAACTTTGCAGCACAAAGAAATCTGGAAAAAGCCAAAGTTTATTGGGGGGGGGGCAAAAGCCTAAAAACCAGGGGCACATTTTAAAAATTGCTTGTATAATGTTGGAAAGTTGCTAGAATAAAATGCTGTTTTACCACTATGCATTTCATTGCCAAGCCTTGAACTCAAAACCCTGTGCAAAACAGTCAGAACAACATACCACTATGCCAAATCAGCTGCTTTGTGAACCGGAAGACGGAAACTTAAACGGCTACCATTTAATGAATTCAGTTCTTACCATAGCACAGCTGTCAACCTCTTACCACAAAACACCTGAACAAAGTCAATAAGAGGTGAATACAGCCCCCAAACATTCAGTGAATTCAGTTCTCCCCATAGCTCTCAACCTCTTAGCAAAAAAACACCCGGACAAAGCCAGTAATGGGGGGATACAGCCCCCAAACATATTTAATGAATTCAGTTTTTAACATAGCTCTCAACCTTAGCACAAAAAACCTGGACAAAGCCAATAATGTGGGAATATAGTCCCAAAAATAGGGGCACATTTCAAATATCCATCTTACAAACTTAGAAAATTGTTGGAATAAAAGCTTTTGTGTTACCATGTACTTTTTGAAGAATATGAAGAATGATATGTAAATGCATGTCATTTTTATTTAACATTTGTTAACCAGGAAAGTCTGACTTGGAACAAAAGCCAATTTTTAGCAGAGGCCCAGGGAGAAACACTCCAGACAGACACATGTCTTTGTAAGATGGAAGAACACTAGAGGAAACCCACACAAACACAGGGAGGGCATGCAAACTCTACACAGAAAGTAAAGCACCCCAGCTAAGAATCAAACCAGAGAACCTGTAGCTGTTAGGCAACAATGCTACCACTGCACCAATGCACTATTGACTTTGCAAGGATACAAAAATACAGAAACCACAAATTTTATGAGGAACAGAACAAGTATGAGGGAAAATCTGCAATTTTTTTTACAACTGGTGGTGAGTAGGGAATTCAGGCTTTTGCCACCTGGGCCCCAAGGTACAGGGTTCAAACATGTTCTCTACCCATCACCATATAGCACTTGGGGCATTACACACACACACTGCAACAATCATCTTGGCATTTCCGTAGCACAATCCACTGCACCAGCCTTTAAAATACAATAAAACTTCACACCCAGGCAGCCCAAACTGCAACAACTTCTAAAAATTCAATAAAACTCCACACCCAGGCAGAGAGTAAAGTTAAATTGCAACAATCCACAGCAGCCGAGTATTGGCTGTCTCTGTTTGCGGTCATGAACAGCTTTTAAAATAGAAATCCACAGAGTAATCTACAGCAGCAGCCTGCAATAGCTTTCCACAGCTTCTAAAACAAAAATACACACCGAAAGAGTAATCTACAGCAGCAGATGAGTATTGGCTGTCTCTGTTTGCACCAGAATGCTCACTTCTGGTTTCCTGTGTTCTGTTTGAATGTACCAAGACTGCAGACCTTGCAGTCCGATCCCCTTCCAGTCTATGTGGCTAGTACTGCATAGACTTCTGAAGCAGCAGCAGTCTGCTGCCTTCTTCCTGAATCCGGAATGGTAAGGCAGCAGTCCAGATTCACATTCCATGTGCAGGTTAGGAGGATTAGGACTGTACCATTGTGGTTCACAGCTGGGGGGGGGGCTGCAGTCCTGCAGTCTGATAGCATGAGCTGTCACTGAGAGGGACTGCAATAAACCAATGTTAGTAACAGCTATAATGCATCATTGCTGGATGGCTACACTGCCTGACATATATGCATTACACTTCACTCCTTACAACATGTTACACTGCAGTACTGTGGTACACTATAGTACAGTCACCATGTGCATCATAACCATATAAGCCTGTCGCTACACTGATGGTATTGGATGACAGGGATGTGGCACAGGTGTCATCATATGCACAGGGCATCCTTGTGCTGACACATGTACACCTACAACACAAACGGATATCATTATAGAAACCACAATCAACCAGTGTTATTAACAGCTACAATGCATCATTGCTGGATGGCTGCACTACCTGTCATATATGCATTACACTTTACTCCTTACAACATGTTACACTGCAGTAATGTGGTAAACCATAGCACAGTCACCGTGTGCATCAGAACCATATTAGCCTGTCCCTGCATTGATGGTATGGATGACAGGGACGTGGCACAGGTATCATCGTATGCACAGGGTGTGATGCTGGTTTGCCAGAGGCTGAGGGTGGGCCATATATTTGACACCATGTGTGTGGCTGAGGGGTGTACTGTGGTGAGCTGGGCGTGGTGCTGTGGTGTATGTAGGTATGGGTATGCCCTAGATGTGCTTGTATAGTGTGTGGGTATGCATGCACACAGTTCTGCCATTTATATCCATATTCATTAAGGATATCCACACCTCCAGGCTAGTCGCTCAGCATAATGCAGCCGAGGTTATCCAAGTGCAACTAACTCTGGGCAAAGCTGCAATCCAAATTGTAGCTTGCTACAGATCACCCACCATGCCCCAGGATTCCCACTCCTCTTTTCTTGATGTACTGGAAAATATTAAGGTTCAGCCAAACACCCTAATAATGGGCGATTTCAACTACCCCACCATTAACTGGGAAAACTACTCATGTACCAACTCCTTCACTCAACGCTTTCTGGAATTCATAAACTCCAATGCCCTGGATCAACTTATCCACACCCCCACCAGGGGCAACAATATCCAAGGATCTAGTCATTACCAATATGAGTGACCAGTGTTCCACACCTGAAGTCAATGCCTCATTGGTCTGATCCGACCATAAGCTAATTACCCTAGATATCCACATCATGCCTCCACCTCCCATTAAGAAAACCATAAAAAAAATTTCTCCAAAGCCAACTTCATGCTTCTTAAGACAGAAGTGGTGAACTTCATGACACCCATGAAGATGGACAATACAGTTATGACTACTGAATCCTACACAATTGCACTTTATAAGCACTTACATGAGTGCATGGATCGTGCTATCCCAAACAGAACCAAGACGCTATCCTCCAAAATAAGGAAGCCAATCTGGTGGTCCCCTGCCATAAACAAACTCTACAACAGAAGGAAGAAACTCTTGCAAAACAGAGTAAAATCCCATGAGTGGAGGAACTCCCTGGTCAGCCTCAGTAAGAAGCTGCGATCACTGATAAAATCCTCCAAAGCTAGTTACAAAAACAAAATTGTCACTGATTCTAAACACAACCACAAAGCATTCTATAGCTATGTCAAGAATCTGAATGGCAACACTCAGATCTGCTCTGAGTTACAGCACAATGGCACTAAATATACAGACCCAACTGATATTGCCAACATCCTGGCAGATAGGTTCAGTGCTAACTTTACCCCCCTCTCACCCCCTAAAGAGCCCATCTCTATACTGGAAGAATGCAAAGTTCCTGTAATCATGGCTGCACAGGTAAAAACCACACTCTCCAAAGCCAAGAACACAGCATCTATGGGACCAGACAACATCCCAGGCTGTGTTCTACACGAACTACAGAACAAACTGGTACCCCACCTAAGTGCCATGTTCAATCATAGCCTCACCTCAGGCTTTGTGCCTGCTGAATGGTGCACAGCAACAATTATCCCACTCCACAAGGGGGGGAGCCACCATGGACCCCGGGAACTACCGCCCCATTAGCCTGACTAGCCTGGTCTGCAAGGCCATGGAACGTATCATCATGGAAATTATGAACAAAGACATTGGTAATCTCCAAAATCTGGATCCCACCCAGTTTGGGTGTGTAAAAGGCAGACCATGTCTCCTAAACCTGACAGACTTCTTTGAAGCAGTCACCAAAGCCGTAGACAAGAGTACGGTGCTACACACAGCCTATCTAGATCTTACCAAGGCTTTTGACACCATCCCCCACTTTGGAATTATAGATAAACTCACTAAACTAGGTATAAATCCCTATGTCACAAGATGGGTTGCCAACTGGCTCACTGACAGAACCCACACTGTGAAAGTAGCAGACTCCAAATCCGACTTCAGACCAGTGACAAGTGGAGTACCACAGGGTTCAGTCCTGGGTCCTCTCCTGTTTGGTATCGACTTCTCTGAAGTACAGGCTAACACAGAAAGTCTTTGGCTAACGAAGTTCACAGATGACTCCAAACTAGGAGCCATAATCGAAACTCCTAATGATGTGGACATCCTACAAAAGGGCCTCACTGAGACAGATGCCAGGTGTCAAAGCCATGGCCTCAAGCTCAATGCCAAAAAGTGCATTGTCATCTCCTTTGGTAAAATCTCTGTACCCATGAACTACAACATAGGCGGTAGTATACTTAACACCGAAAGTGTGATAAGAGACCTTGGGACACAGGAGGACAGTAGTCTCTCCTTTGATAATCACATCGCCACAGTAGTCAGGAAATCCTTCTATGTGGCACACCTCATTCAAAGTTTTCTCATCCAGAAAAAAAGAGGTCATTGTTCCCCTCTATGCATCACTCATTAGACCCATTATAGAGTACAATGCCCCTTTTGGTATGTACCTCACAAGACATCTCCAACAACTGGAAAGGCCACAGAAATACCTCACAAAGATGATTACTGGCCTCAAACAGATGCCCTATGCTGACCGTCTCAGAAAACTCCAGCTTTACTTTGCCGCATATTTCCTACTCAGAGGTGATCTCTGCCTAACATACAAAGCTATGTCAAACCCTGAGCTGTTGGACATGCTCCACTTAAAGAAATCCCAATCTCTCAGAGCTACACGTTCTAGGGGCCTAAACCTTGTCACCACAATAAACAGAACATGCCGGAGGGATAGATTCCTGTCCCAGAGACTTCCCATACTCTGGAATAAACTACCTATCTATATCAAACAAAGCTCCTCATTAGCACTCTTCAAGAAATATCTTGAGGATTGGATGGGAAATAAGAAATTCACCCTGGGGATCACCTCTGCGGCTCTGCTTGACAGTGGTACAGGAAAATAATTTTCTTGGGAGGCAAAAGCCAGGGTACCTTTTTGGCTGGGCTTATATGGGCCCCAGGGCTGATAGCCTAGTACCTACCTATGAACCTATGAACCTATGGCTGCCCTACACAGATGTTTATGGACAGCTGCAGACCATACCTGACAGGGTGTGCAGTTCACTGCCTCCAGCCATGGACACATGCAGTGTGCCTGCCAGGGGTTACATGGGCACATCAAGGTGCAGGCCTCGATGTGCTACTTTCACCTGCTGATGAAAAATGTCTGCTGGTACCAGGCCCCTCCTGGGACTGGCCAGGACCATGTGCATGTGGCCTGCTGTGGTGTGGTGTGAACAGCACCCCCCGCACTGCCGGGGCTGGTATTGCCACCATGGGAGCCCCCTTGGTGTCCTAGCATGTCCATGTTGACTGGCAGCTGTTTGTGTTGCTGGCCTACATTCAAGTGGCCATTGCCACACCCCCACCACACATTCAAGCACGGACACACCATGGCTGATGAGGGCCATCATCTCACCATGCCTTCTATCCATGGGCTCGGTATAAGCATGGATGGTACCAGATACTTCACAGATGTTGTCGCTTACAGATGTGAGAGCAGCCCTCTGCAGCCTCAGGCCCTGTCTGGTGTAATGTTCCATACTTGCCTGTGCCGCCATGACAGTTTGAAACATGCGCCTGCTGGTACCACCTATGTTACCTCTGCCAGGAGCATGATGTCTAGCGGTCCTACCACAAGCACCCTGGGACATCTGCCTATGTGGTGCTCTGCTGGACATCTGGCTATGCCTGCTGTGACCTGACACAGTAGGCATGGTTACTACCCTTTCCTGTGCACTGCCACCAAACTCCAGCTATCCCTCTGCTATTGCCACTGGTGATGGGGTATGTATAGGCACTGAAACTGTGTGCAGGGTTGGAGTGGCTAAAAGGGGGATGTCAAATGATGGCATAGTGTCAGCGCCTGACAACCTCATCTGTGCCTCAACAGTACTCTCATCATCTTCAGTGTCTCTATGGACACCAACATTAGATTGCATGCAGGAAGGTCCCTGACCCACCTCACCACCTGTGGGGGAAAACAATAAACACACTTTAAAACCTGTACAGCATTGCCTAACAGTATACACACACACACACACACACACACACACACACACACACACACACACACACACACACACACACACACACACACATCTCCATAATACATATCTGTCCATGGCTTTACAGACAGTCCCACATATATGTCGATGTAGTACCCCATCCTGCATTGCACTTGTTAACATACACACATTGATACCACTCATTAACATATCAGTCCTCTAAATGTCTACACAAGCAGTCACAACACAAGAACTGTTACTACATCAGCTGCCTGACCTGTGTGTAGTGGTTGTAGATGGCCTCACTGCTGTCATTCAGTATTTACCCTGTGTATGTCCAAACATCATGAATATGGTCCCTATATGTGTGGGCTACTATGTTCTACCCATAATATCACGCACTGGTGTGTCATGCGTATGTAATGCTCAGTACATGCCAGATACGCTGCTCATTCAGCCTATCATGTGACAACTGTAATATATGGATACACTCCCTGGTGTTGACTAGTACTTCCCCAATGCATCTGCAATGCTGCATACGTGGGTTGTAGGTGACTTCTCTGCTGAATGTGATATTAAGGGTGTATCTGGTGTCTACCTTCCCTCTCGATGCCTGTTCCATGTTACAGATCATATTATACTATCAGCTGTCCTGTGATTACACACATGACAAGTATTCCTGGTGTGTAATGTGGCAGTCCATGTACATGTACTGCATGATCCCAGAGGGAGGTACTGCTGTATGAACACCCCACAATCACACATGTGCATATATGGCCAGCCACACAAACACACATACATGCACACAAGCATCCTTCATGCATCAACCTCCCTCCACTTCACCCAGAGTGACCCTACAGACAAACTAACTACCCACCAGGATGCATACACACACATACAGGTTAGGTTGCACAATGATAGTACACACAGTTCTCCTATTACCCCTCTGTCAAAATGCATAACATATGGTACCCAACAGCATGCAGTGCAGCTATAGTCAATCCATGCTAGCAACAGTATGCATGTGTGTGATGCATGTGCTGTGTCACTAGGTGAAGCCGCTTCCCCTGGATACCACTGCGCCCACAAACACGGTATTTCTGTGCACCTGTTCTGCGCCCTGCCATGTACTGTGCACCATGCTTCACAGGTGTACAGCTCATTGCTGAATGTGTACTACTGTGTCAGTTATGTCAGCTTTAATGCTCACAGCCCCTATGTTTTCCAGCAACACATACCTGGTATGATATGTGGACAGATGTAATTTGTGAATGCCTGATGTCTGATGCACAGCTCTCAATATCAGCGAACCATGTATGACCAATCCAATACTCTTACACTGACAACCATCAGAGCATACCATGGCTATGGGAGGTGTACACACCCTTATTGATATGACACACCCATCCTTGATCTGCCATGGGACCACATCACCACATATCTTATCAGTACATGAGCCCAGTATGTGACATATGTCCTGTACTTTCACATGCAGTGTCTACGGAATGTGTTAGGTGTGTGGATGCTGACCGCAATGCATACACACTGTGTAGGCATATGTGTGCACACCCTTATCATGATGGTCCGTCGCAACTCTTGTTGTGTGTACTACGGCAGTCACTACTCCTGGCAGGAGTATACCAGCGTGGGCCATCTGCATTTGCCAGTGTATGTTCAGTCTGCCCTGTACATGTCCCCCTATTCTGCATGATTGCAAGGTCTACTCATGTGCACATCCCTTGGTGTTCACACACTGCCATCACTATTGCTGTGGGGGTAGGATTATGGCTGCCACAGGTCCTGAACCTGACTATGTGCAGATACAGCCATTCTTAGCACCCTTAGGATCCCTGCTGCAGTGCACTGGTGTGTTATGCTGACACCCCTCCCCCTCCTTCAGCTTTTTTGCAGATGCATGACAAGTAAGCCCTACACATGTGTCACTTTGCAGTGTCCCATACACTGAACACCACATGTTACAGCCTAGTCCCAGCTGATAATGTGGACAACTATAATGCCTTATGCCATAGTGTATCTCTGCAGCAGTTGCCATTGTCCTACAGGTATATACACTAGTGTTGCACTGTATATGGGTGTTGTTCCAAACATCTCCATACTTTAGGTCAAGTCTCCCACCATTATGTTACTCCCCATGGGCACATTCCATAATGACAGGATGTTAGTTATCATGCAGGTGTCTGACATATCCTTCCAATATCCCATCATGGTCACCCCTGTGATGCTGTGAATTTCACAGCAACAATACATGCACATGTACAGCATGCATTCTGGGTAGGTGTGTTAGATGAGTGCATGGCATATACCATAGCTATTACATGCCTGGTGTATTGGCAAGCATCTACATAAACCATACCTACATAAGAGGGTGAGAGATGCAAAGTCAGTGGCCACAACTGTGGCAGTGCTACAGGGTGGGTGCAGTACTACAATACATCAGCAGTACATTTCCACAATACTACTACATATGGACATCTGTTTATCACTACTGTGAAGCAACAAAATATATCTATGACATGTCAGATATGCATGATCTACCTGTATCAATGCCTATGTATACACAACAGTGGTCTATGGATGTGCCCTGTGGCCTTACCTGCATGCTCCTCGGCTGGTGTGTAAGTGGCACCCTCCTGCACAAAGGTATCTGGTGGTTGGTGTGTGGCCGGACAGGCAGGTGCCAAGAGGATGGCCAGGAACTCCTCCATACGTGTCGGGGGGATGGATGGCATGGCACCCCCCTCGGTGAGGTGATTCCCCTGGACTGCAGCAGCATGCCGATGGTCTTTGAAAAACAGTTCAGAACAATGATGCCAGACCTGGTCTTAACTGCAGCTGTGCAGTCCAGCATTATTGACCCTGTGGACTAGATCATTCCACAGGGCGGTCTGCTCCTGTTGATCATGGGCAGCCTGGCCAAACAAGGTTGCATAGAGATTAATTAGTCCATACAGCAGGATGTCATTTTTTTGTTGCTGAGTAGGCTGGCAGCCTTGCATGAGACATTGTGCCTGAAAGGCATAAAGATGAACACAGGTGTGAGCAGGTCATGCAGCAAGGTTACCACAGTTCTTAATACACATCACTGTCACCTCCCCACCATATCAGCGACAACAAGCCATACACACATCACAATAAGTATGGCTACAGCATACCTACCAGTGGAACAGATATTGTACTGTTCCATGCTTTGTGCAGTGTGTTTGTAGACATGTTCCCTTTGTGGACACTATCACTGCTGGCCTGTTACAGACTATTCACCTGCATGCCATTGTCAGGGTCACAGTGATTCCATATATGCCTGTGGTATTCCTGCCTTGTGTGTGCTGCACATCTGACATACTGTGTTATTGTGGTTATCTATGCATGTTGTTGGGCATGTTCTGGGGTTGTGTAGACTATTACTACCAACATATGTTCTATAACAATGACACAATAGCATGTATATGTACTATTGGCCAGCAGAACCACCTCTCCAAACCCATCTGCCCATGTTACCCGGACATATCACATGTGTGTCCCACCCTGGGGCCTCCTCATGTACTGGTTCAGCAATATTGTCAGGTGGAACCAACCCAGGGGATGTTATCCCCCCGGAGGCACGCACAGACATGTTCCTGTCCCCCGCAGTCAGGTCCAGGGTCTATTCCATAATAGGCTCCACAGACACATGTGGGATGTGCTGTATCACTTTGAGGCATCCAGTACACATTCACAGGGCCAACATTCTCCTCTTGCTCAGCCTCCAGGCCAGGCACCTTCAGGACATGGACTGCTGTTGTGAGTAGCAGTGGGTGAGAGGCTTGTTCCCATTGTGTCCATATTGGGGGCCATGGGGCATCCACATCACAGACCACACACACCATCCAGGGTGTTTACCCACCACATGTGTCACATACCACCCTTGTAGGCTGTCCACTATACCTACCAAACCTGACCACTTCCATAACAATACCTGACATACTTCCCCATATTCCCATTCCATAATTCACAGACAAGGGCAATGTGGTCCCAACAAGGAGTTCACATGTGACATACCCGTCCATGTTGCACACACTAACAGCTGTAGATATCTGTGTGTATTGCTATGTCTGCGGTTTCCTAACACATAGCATGCAGCACTGTGGTAGTAATATAGAGGACATGTATTTACATACATATATGTTTGTGTATGTGTGTGTTTGTATATATGTAGACATGTACATATAGGTATATATCTATATATGCGTAGATATATGTGATGTATATGTGTGCTCATATATATGTCTACACATGTAGGTGATGCACATGATCAGGTGATGGCCTCTGCACCAATCAGTGTCCTCCACTTGCTGCCTGCATGCAGCATGCTGTGTAGTACTTCTAATTACCACTGTCATGACAACCAACTACTATAAATCCCTACATCATGTGGGTGTGGTCCCTTTACCTTTCTTGTATGATGGACATCCTTCCTGTGTGTGGGCATCAATGTTACAAGCAAAAGGTAGCAATACCTCTTACAGGAGAATCTGCACACTCAGGCCAGCTACATATTTGTAGGAGGTTCCAGAACTACAGACAGAGTGTGAGTAGTGTTGTCTGTATTGTATAGCACTGGTGTTACAGGGTTTGTGTGTACATACTAGTTTAACTTGCAATGCAGTCTGTCTGCATAGCTCTCAAATGTGGGCCTATCCTCTTGATGGCCATAGGTGTGCCTATTATGTTTTGCCTGTCCACCACATAAGTCTAGTGTCAGACATATCACTGGCAATGTGTGTGTTGAGTGCTATCAGTACATGGCTACATCCATTTCTGTTTCTAACTTCATCTTCCTGACTAAGGGTATGTTGCAATCTATCATGTAACCCCAGTGACTTGCTTAGTGTATGACAACAGTTTTACACATATGGGCCTGTGTTCCAACCTCTGTCCTCCACCTACATATCAGGCTTTTCACATATTACATGCTGTCAGGGGTTGTTCTGTAGTGGACTGTGAGTATGTCATGCTGCCATTCCTGCCATCAGTCCACTGCTGTTTTGTCCCCCACACATACTGTGGGGTTGGGGCCATATATGTGTGGGCTTCCCCTACACAATACATGTTTGCCCTTATGCACTCCAGAGGCCAGTGTATGTAACAGTGGTATATGGCCCTGTATTATTCAGTCTAGGGGGGATGCACCATAACTAACCTAGGTTGTTACAACATGTGGGGTATCAGGGAAAGCTGTCTTAAGGTATCTGGATATACATTATCATACAATGTACCTTGGGTAAATGCAGGCCTACTGCCTACTGCCATACAGACTGTTCTGTTTGTCAGTATGATTGTGATGGTGTCAGTTATGCCTTGTTATATAACAGATACATCCCATTGTGTCAACTGAGTTCATTACCCCCTAGGGATTGTGTACAGAGCGTAGATAGAGGCTGCTGGACTATACATCTGCATTATTTACTGTTGATTGTTTGGTATCCTGTGGCTCAGTCTATCTTTACTATTGGACTACTTGAAGGCCTCGGCCTGGACAGCAACATATGTAAACCTTTCCAGACTACTGTATTAGTATAACGGTTTCACAGTTGCATTACTCTGTTTATATGGATGTCAGTGTCTAAACAGCTATATGACATGGCATATACAACTGTAATAGTACATAAATAAAGCTTTCCCATGTATGCAAACCTGTGTGTGGTGTTATATCCTTTGACCTCTCTGTGGGTATATGTTGCAGACAATGATTGTCATTTGTATGGGTGGCTCATACAGTGTCCATCTGGTAAGGTGGTAACTGTAGGCATAGTGGACATTCCATATTGTGTGCACCTTCTACATATCTATCTTCCTATAAATATCTCTGTGTGTGTATGTGTAGTTACATATATATCTATATATATATGCATATAAATATGTATATCTATATCTGCACATATGGGTCTGTGTATATGTATCCTAGGGATGTTGATTGCTTCCACATTGTACATTCCCTATGGGAGCCAAACTGTACTGCATGATATGTCACTGATACCAGCCTGACATCATACAGGTAGGATGAGGTACTGTTAACATCTTGTGCCCATGTCGTGTCAGGTCCTGGTTATGGGATCTTCAACAGTTGGTAGTGTATTGCAGGGCAGACGTGTTTGGCTGGGGGGGGGATACCTATTCTTACAAGACGTATGTTGTTTGTTGCCTCTCAACCCCATTAACGGTGCATGTGGACATATATGTTTTTGTTATGTTCCCATTTTTATCTACAGATGTATGTCTGTATATACCTATATATATATATATATATATATATATATATATATATATATATATATGTATATATTGCTGTTTATATATATAGACAAATAGATGTAGACATATATATCTATAGACATATTCATATGTATGTCTGTGTGTTTGTTTTTATATATATATATATTTTATTTATTTATCATTTGTTGACCGGGAAAGTCCGACTAGGTTCCACAGAGCCTGTTTTCAGCGGATATTTATATATATATATATATATATATATATATATATATATATATATATATATATATGGATTTTTATATATATATATGGATTTTTATATATATATATATATATATATATATATCTACATCTACATATATAGATATGTATACATCTATTTAGATATTAATATATGTACACACACACATACATCTACATGTTTAAATACATTTCCTGTATTGTTGAATGAATGGGCTGGATGATATGTTTGTGAAAACATAAGGGTTATGCATATCTGACATGGCTTAGTGGTAAATCACTTTGGCTATGGTGTGCAAGGTCCTGGGTTCGACCTTGCAGAGGCAGTTTATTTTGTTCCTGGGCAGAAGAAGTGCCATTGGATACAGAGTGATTAAAGCACTTTTAAACAGTTGTAAGCAAGCTTGCATGGGTTTGCGTGGAGGTAAGCACTGCTAACTTCTGGTTACAGTTTCTTATACTCAGCTTCTAAATTGCTTCACCTAGCATTGCTTACCCCCATGCAAACAAGCTTAAACCCACCTACTGCTGCTTAAAAGTGCTTACTCCAACTTACCCCAGCGCTAATTTCTTTAAAAGAAAAGAAAAAAGGGTTGATAGGAAAGTGGTAAAAAAGGGGCACAAAGAGGGAAAGACAGTAGGGTAAATAGCTAGGGATGTCCAGGAAGGGGTAGGGAAGGTCCTTAGCTGCCCATTTCTTCTACAGCAACATCTGTGCATATACACTGACTTTGGAGGTAAATTTGGACACTCAAACCCCTGAGAGAGGTGTGAGGACAACATTAATATGTTGTGATACCAGTTAGACCAGATTACATGTGTCCAGTGGACATGTGTGCGAAATGGACAGCTATGTATAGAGTGATATATATATTTTTTTTGGGAACAGATTGCCCTTTTTTTTTTCAGGTGAGAGTGGGATGTTGTGGAGGGATAGTAGGTATATTTGGGGAGGTACGTTGGGTAGTTTGACAGTCAAGACAAACAAGACACATTCAGCGGTGGTATATGACACATGTGGGGGGGTAAATACCTTGATGGGGAGGGGTGTTTGGAAATCAGAAACCCATGAGCCCCCTAGTGGAAATAGTGGGACTGAGATCCCACCCATGGGCAGTTACCACTGCACCTTCACAGCCCCGAAAGTGGCTGTGCTGGGGGCTGAGTCAAAGAGCCAGGCCAACCCTCTCGTCATGACACACAGCCCTCGAGCTGCCGTAGAAGATCTCCAAACTGCTCTCTGCGCACCATGACCCAGACCTGATGATGGGTAACAGGATCCTGTCTGTGTCCACTCCTAGGGGGCGAGTCCCATCCCCCACGGAGGTTCCACCCGAAGGTGGTGCAGTACCAATGGACGAGGAGGTCTTGGGTTGGGCCCCAGATGTGCTGGTGCCCGGTGCCATGGCCAGCTGAGGTGGGACAGGTGGATCTGCTGGGACCCGCATTCCCATACATGCTATGGTGTTTATGGTGTATCAACATATGTGGGTTAGTAATAGCCAACACATTCCAGGATTAGGTATAACAGCATGCAGATATTCCCATTAACCCAGCACCAGATACGAAACAGTTGCATAGCAAATGGAACACATGCATATATGGGACCACAGTGGTAATAACAACAGCATGCAGGTACATTGATGGCACCATGCCACCAATGTTGGAGTATTTCAATATAGCACATGCACGGAAACAAATTTAAATAATTATCAATCAATAGGCCATATGTCCCAACAGAACAGTGAAGTCATTACATACTGGTTGAGGTGGGTATGTATTTTATTGTTGGAGATATGGTGAGGGGGAGAGAAAGATGTCAATTAACAACTAGTATATTACTGTAGTCCACATTACTTTCCTAGTCAGTGCTGTTATCTGTACCTTACAAGTAGTACTACACTACCCTATAGCCTTAGTTTGGACAGTGATATGGCTGTCGTCATCTTTATACATTAAATGGTTTCACCTGCAGTATACACCTCTTACCTGGTAAACCTGTGGGGGAAATGCTTGCTAATACTAACTGTTTCTACACATTCTCCCAGATTCCAGGTTGATGTTGTGCACATAGCTGTCCATCTCTTTCTGCACAGACTCTGGCCATGTCTTGACCACATGCAGGTGAACTGGGACATATTTAGACTATTGCTCTCTTTAACCTTTAGTGACTTACCACACTCTTATACAGTCTTTCCTACACAGTTATACTATGTAGCACAGTGTGAGTGACAGTGATCAGTGATACCTTATTATTCAGAGCAACTGTAACACTCACAATTCCACACAATACAAGAGTAAACAGTACCAGTACAGTGTATCAAGATGTTTATTTCTTGGCACAGGGTTCATATACGATGTACCTGTGGGAGCAATGTTTGTTAGCACTACCTGAATGTTGCCACACAAAGTACCAGATTACACTTTAGTATTATGCACATACATTTCACTCCATTACTGTACACACTCTGGTCACAGCTTGACAACATGGGGGTGTAGATAGGACATACTTGGCTTATTACTCTCATAACAGTTTCAGGAGTTGCTAGAGTGACAGCTTCATTCTCATAGATGTGCGGCAATCAGTTGTATTCCTTGTTTGCTGCCTAAACATCTGGGATCATCCCACAGAATTCCCAAGGGGACAGAGTGACAGGCAGCAGATATGGGCCCATATACTGGACATTCTGGTCTTATTTGTACAGTTGTGAGGTATGATTCTGTATGCAGCCTACTTCCACTCCCAGGATTCAGACCATGGCTGTGTCTGTTACAACTTAAACACTGTCCATCAGAGTTGTGTGTGCTATATAGATATTGCTGTATATCTCCTATCTGCTTTCTATCTTATAATTCTCCTGTGGTTTTGCATTCTGACCTTGTATTATAACACTCTTATACAGGATTTCCTAGACAGTTATATTTTCTAGGACAATGTGGGCAACAGTGATAAGTAATACCTTATTATTCAGAGCAACTGCGTCAGTCACAGTGCCATACAATACCAAAGCAAACAGTACCAGTACAGGGTATCATTCTTGTATTTCTGGGCACAGTGTTGGTATCTGACAGACCTGTGGGAGAAATGTTTGTTAACTCTACCTGAATGTTCCCACACACAGTACCAGATTCTACATTACTATTATGCACATACATCTCACTCTGTTACTGTACACACTCTGGCCACAGCTTGACAACATGGGGGTGTAAATGGGACATGCATGGCTTATTACTCTCATAAGGTTTTGGGGAGTTGCTAATGTGCCAGCTTTGTTCTCATAGATGTGTGTCAGTCAGTTGTATTTCCTGTTTGCTGCCTATACATTTGGGATCATCCCACTGATTTCCCAGGGGGACAGGTTGACAGGCAACAGATATGGGCCACTTTACTGGACATTCTGGACAGTTGTGGGGTATGATTCTGTATGCAGACTACTACCACTGCCAAGATTCGAACCATGGCTGTGTGTGCTAAAAATACAATAGGTCACGTCTCAGTTGCATGTACTATTCAGATTTTGTTGTCTGCCTTTTCACTGTTTTCTGTCTATGTGTCTCTCAGTTGTACGAAATGGCCTCTGGGGATTACACCAGTCATATACAGGCATTCCTACACATTCTATTTATGGTGCACAGTGTGGGTAACAGTGCTTAATACAACAGTACTATTACGTAATTGCAAATCTACATTACCATATGATACCAAAGTATACACATGCAGTCCAGCAGTTCGACCTTTATTGCCAGGCTATTACACTTTTATTTACATACAAACTATATGAGACTCTTCCTGCCATATTCTCCAGCATATGCAGTACTTGCCTTAAACAATACAGGTTTTATACAGGCAATTAATTTACTAATACTTTTAGATTTATTTCCTATGAAAGTACATGCAAGAGTATTACTGACCTGCTTCATGTCGCAACTGCTCCAGGCAATTTCCATAGGCCTCCTGGTTCATGGCCTGCTCGTTTGCAGCTGTGGAGGACACAAGAGAAAATATTTAGCCATACCTATCCATGATATACATGAGCTGGCAATTATTACACACACATAGTAGAGTTGTACTTACACACAGCTGGGACAGCCCCTGCCGTTCTAACCTCTTGGATCCACTGCTCCAAGAGGTCCCCCTTACGCCACTTCAGGTTGGCATAGTGATGCCTGACCTGCTCACCAGTTCAGGGTATGCCAGTGGCACTGGTGAGGTCACGGGCGAGATGGTCCCAGGCTTCCGCCTTATATTGGGAAACCTGGTGCTGGCTCTGCAGCAGTCTCTGTCAAGGAGTCCTGCCATGACTCTGGATTCCTGGATGCACCAGCACTATGCCCAGAAGTGCACACCTTCTCCCCTTTCTGCCATTGTGCCTGCAAGGGGAAGCTACAACCAGTTATGACATGTATTCCCACCTATTAGGTTTAAGTATGGCTGATTTCCTGCACTCTGTGATTGGCCGGTTTTGAAAAGGCTAGGCTATGGGCAAACCTGCTTACCTAAGGTAGGCATTGTTTAAAGGGGTATACTACTGGGCACATTGAGTTAGTTTGCCTACACATTGCTTACACCTCCTAAGCTGGCCTGTGCAATGCTTAGCATTGCTTACATTAGACTTTGCATTATATTTTCTTTTTGGCATTGATTTATTATTCATTACATCTTATATATATGCCTTGTATCCATGATTCATGTGTACATACATACACTGTATGGGGTCCTTGTGTTTTATTGGGGATTTCAACACTCTGTTACAATTACACCTCACATCTGGGCTTACTGTTATTCTCCACTTCACATATTTATGTTATGTAGTGGGTTATACAACATATGATTGTATACTGATTCCTTCCACAGGTTCAGTTTGATTTTACTATAGTGAGGATTTGTTTGCTGATGACTCATTCTTCTGTACTGCTGTGATGTTTTGGTGGTTAACTACTGTGACTCTAGTGTATCGGAGCTTGGGTTAAAAACCTGCAAGGCTGTTTAATTTTGTTGCTGGGCAGAACAAGGGCCATTGGATATGATACAGAGTAATTAAGGCTCTTTTGAGCAGTTGTAAGTGGGTTTGCGAGGGTTTGCACGAGGGTAAGCAATGCTAACCTCCGGTTAAATATGCTTACAGAAAGTTAGCTTTAATATTGCTTACCCCCATGCAAATGGGCTTAAACTCACTTAATAGTGCTTAAATATGCATAGTACTGCTTATTGGTGCTTACACTTGCTTACTAGTGCTTAGTCCCACTTACAATTGCACTGATTTAGACAGTAATATCTAATGGTTCTTGGGAAGGTGGGGGATTTGGAAGTTGTATGGAGTTGTCATTAATTACACATTTTACCTTCCATTTTTATCCATGATTCCTGTGTACATATACTGTATGGGGCACATGTGCTTATCTGTGGACTTTGCAACATTAGTACTCTGACAGCTCACCTCTGCATTTAATGCAGTACTCCAGTTCACAAATATATGTTATTTAGTAGGTTATGCGACTAAAATATTGATCATAACAATATTTTGCCATGGAAAATGGAATGTGCTGCAGTGGGACTCAAACCGGAAATGCCTGGTCGTAAGGCAAAGGCTCTGCCCACTACACTATTGCTAACCTTCTTCATTTAGATATATTTTCCTTTTTATCCCCTTCTGCCATTTAAGCTGCATTAACCGCAGCTAAGCGATGGGCAAAACCACAAACCTATGGTTAGCTTTAAGCAGATTCATAATAAAAAAAGGTTTGTTCATTTGATTTGTATTTACTTATGCTGTTGTAGAAGTGGGGCATGTTGCTAGGGATATGCTGACATCTATGAGCGGTCTCGTTCATTCCTTTGGCCTTCCTGCTGTTCTTCATTGCGGGGGCCTGTATATTCTGAAAGCTCTGCTCTCAGACATGCTCCCTGCACTCTTGTGTAAGATTAGGAGCTCAGGCAGCGTGCCTTCATTAATATGCATGGCATGCTGCTGTCCTGCTCCTAAATGGCCACTTCCGTGCAGGACTAAGCTAGTCCTGCACGGAAGATTAGTAAGCACGGAAGATTAGTAAATCCGGGGGAGAGCGTTGCTATTCCATTGTGTAGAGTAGTAGGGAGATAAGTATGTATCTGTGTGCTTGGCTTATACATTTAACTATTAGCAATGTTTATTTATTTATTTAAAATGTGCTTACTGGCCTGGGGCATTGATCATAAATTAATGATTTTATTCCCAGCCAGGCTAGACAAAAAAAGTCAGCATACATTTAGTGAGACATAGGAAGAGTATAAAGAAAATACACACATATAAAATGGCTTTAGTAGCTAACAAAAATGTAAAAAGTATACACAGCTGTAATAAGAGTTAATTACAACAAATCAAGAGAAGCCTCATTTCAAAAGAGAGGTGCCAGCATGCTAATTATACCTGTACATTGTCTAAGTGGGAACAATAAGATAGTTTATTGGAGTGAAGGATGATTCTGTGAGTAGCTGACATAATTTGTGAGTAGCTGGAAATATAAGTTATGTTAAACAAAATATTAGTTGGGTGAAAAGTATACACTGGTGCAACATAATCTACCACATATTGGTCCGTAAGGGTAGTAGAAGAGAAATAGAGTGATACAGCTCAGGTCAGCTGACATGGTTGGATGAAGTTAACCTCTCAATTCAAAAAAGTCTAAACTACCTAGACTCATTCACTTATTATAAATTTGTATTGAACTCTTACATAGGTGATGAATATGCAGGTAGATCATACCCTGACACTGTAATATAAGACAAGTTGTACATAGCAATGTAGCATCAAAGTGAAATAGTGGATGTGCAATGTTCCCTTTGGTTATACATTGAGGTACTACAATGACCTTCTCAATACATGACTGAGAGCAGTAAGATATTACATCCCCACTGAGGTCCATCTGCATAACTGTCAGATGTCCGGACTTTTGCTGAAGGTTCAGACTTTTGAATCATATTTCGGGTCTGTTCAAATCATTAAAAAGTGAAGCCTCTAAATAATGACAGACATTTGGAATTCAGATTCAGTATGCTTCAGAAAAATGCATGCTAAACCAAAACCTGTCATTTTAACACTAGATTAAAATCTGATTCAAGCCTTTGTTCCCCATGCCCATTTTGCAGTAAATGTCCGGGCATGCAAACCCAGCGAAGTCCAATGTTTGGGGATGGGGGTTGGTATAATAGTTAAGGACTTTACCTCACAAACACAAGATGCAGGGACTGATTCTCACATTTGAAAGGTAAATTAGATAAGCTTAAAATGAACCAGAAGGACAGCTAGCATAGTACTTACCTATGAACCCTTCAAGACCAAGCAGAAGGATATGTTGGAGTCTCCCACACTAGCTTTGGCTGAGTGTATGAAGCTATTTCTGAGTGGAATCCTCCCTTCACCTAAAATTGTGCTTAGATTTAAGGGAAAATTTTGATTTCAACAACTGGTGAAGTTGCTGTTGTCATTCTAGACAGATCCAGTGTGTGTCACCCTAGGATGAGAAAACAGTTTAATTTGCTTTACAAAAGAGTCTGCATCTCTCATTTAAGAGCTTCTGCATACATGCAGACTAAAGCCTTTGCTTCCTCCATTGTGCCTTCTTTAGGCAAAGTTCATCTAATGAGCATTCCAACCTGAGAGACACATCAATTCACAAACAGGATGTTATCAATGTGGTTCTAATGAATGCCAGGAGTCTTAACAATAAGCTGCCTGATCTTGACACACTTCTGCATCTGAAATGTATCCATGTATGTGTTGTTACAAAGGCATAGTTTAGACCCTTTGGGACCACTCCTTCTGTGCCTGAGTTTTGTGCCTACCACACCTTTAGACCTCCCAATAACTGGTGTGAAGATTCAGTGAACATAAGGGACTGTATCCTTTCAAAATGGTTGCTCAGACCCTCCCCCCCTTTCCCTCATAAGCTCAGTAAATGTCAGGTC
Organism: Protopterus annectens; assembly: GCF_019279795.1. Taxonomy (NCBI): domain Eukaryota; kingdom Metazoa; phylum Chordata; order Ceratodontiformes; family Protopteridae; genus Protopterus; species Protopterus annectens. The sequence continues at coordinate 1,122,086,059 of NC_056732.1, read as the reverse complement.
ACCTTAGGAAAATCAAAAGTACAACACAGCCTGCTGCAAATCACTCTCCATAGCTTCAGATAATCATGATCAACTCCTGGAATTCTTAAAGGCTATTACTATTAGCAAGGGATCTTCAGGCTTGGTGACTTGAACTATCCCTCTATTGACTAGAATACCTATGATTCCAGCATTTGATATGCTCAGCAGTTCTTGGATTGGGTAAACAAAAATGCCCTGGATCAAATTGTCCTCAGACCCGCCAGGGGCATAAAGATTCTTAAAAAGACCACACTAAGAAAAACAGGAACAAAACAAAATCACAATGGCCAAAAAATCCAAAATATTCAAAATTTAATAAGACTTAGCACCTTGGCAAAAGAGCCTTCCAAGAGTAAAATACATCAAGCACACAGCAGATTAAATATTCATACCAATATCTTTTAAACAATTAAAAAAACAGTTAAACAATTAAATAATCATCACTAAATTACATACCTCCAGTTACATTCCTTATTAAGCCCTAAGGGCTCTAAAGTACTATATTTCAAAATAAAAAGTTTCTTTTTTTAAAAGTTTGACATTCCCCCAAACCTACCTCGACTTTTTCCAAGACACAACCTTGCAAATCTTCAGGATTGGAATTATCTGAACATAACAAATGACCCCCCAAAGGACTATATCATTTTTTATTTCTGATGTCTCTAACATGCTCTTGAAGGCGTACCTTAAAACTCCTTACTGTCTCACCAATATAATATAAATTACAGGTACACCTAAGAGCAAATATAACTCCTTCAGTGTCACATGTATAGGTCCCATTAATTGTAAACCGTACATTATTAATAAAAAAAAATGTAGGAATCACCTTCTTATAAACAGAACACTTATTGCAAGGTATCATGCCCATACTTACTAAACTATCCCTTTCTGTACTGACATCTGGTGGAACAAAATAATTATGCACCACCATGTCAGACAAACTTCTAGCTCTTCTATAAGACACATTTAAATGGCCAAATAAAACTTGTCTTAAGTCTTTATCCCTTAATAACATGGGCCAAAACTCACATACCTTCCTAACCACTTCATCCATTATCACATTAAAAGTTGTAGCGAAATAAATGTCCTTTTTATCTTGCATCTTTTGTACTTCATTTGTATTATTCCTATTTCTTTTTCCATAAAACATCTCTAAATTCCTATTATTTCCTTTTAAAAAGATAGTATTACTATTAGCAAATATCTTATTTATAATCTTAGAGTTTGCCTCACTCACTATATTAACATAATATACTCTCTTAATAAAGATCTTTTTCCGTCTCTAAGATTTTATTATTAAAAATCTCATCCTTACTACAGAACTTATCAATTCTTAAAAATTCATTATATGACAGAACTGAAATTAAATGACGTGGGTGACAACTACTCCCAAAAAGAAACAAATTTCTCTGATCTAACTTTTTATATATTCCAGTATCCAATCCATTAAGTTGGATATCCAGAAAGTTTACCTGGGCACCCATCTGCACACCATCAAACTGAAGACCCATATTATTCACCTGTAGTTCTTCAATAAAAATAGGTGCCTTGATACGATCACCCCTGACATAGAAAAATCAAATCATCTATAAATCTGAAGTAACAGATTACCTCAGACTTATAAAAATTCTGTGAATATATATACTCTTCCTCAAACATAGCCGTAACTAGGTTAGCATACATAGGGGCGAAAGCCGCCCCCATAGCAGTACCTTGTAGTTGATGGAAAATCTCCTCATTAAACACAAAAAAATTATTCTTCCGGGAAAATAAAAGTAAATCCATAAGGAAATGAGATTTGGGATGGTCACCTAAAAAACGGAGCATGGCTGACATACCTACACTATGTTTAATATTAGTATAAAGACTTTTTACATCAAGACTCAATGCCCTTAATTTTTCTTAAAAAATCCTGGCTGTCTTTAATGTAAGACGTAATACCCATAACATATGTTTTTAAATATTCATGCAGTAAAATGCCAACATTTTTCAAAAAGTATTTCTTTGCCGAAACAAAATTTTCAAAACCTTTATGTATCTTTGGAAGACAATAAAATGCTGCAATATTACTGTATTCAACATTAAATTTCTTTTCAACATCATAGACAGAGAAATAACCTAACCTGTGCCCCTTTTCCAAGAGACATTGATATTCTTTAATAGCTTCATAATATTTCAAAATGTCACACTTCTCATAAATGTCCTTATTAGTTAAATGGGCATAGCACATACTTAAATATTGAATGTAGTGTAAAATAACAATATTGTTACCTTTATCTGATGGCTCAACCAGATTTTGTTTTTACAAAAATCAGAAAAAGCTTTCTATCGTTCCAAAGTCAGATTATAACATATTTCAGCTTTGTTGTAACACACTGCCAATATGATCTTTCAACCTCACAATTTAAGGTTGAAATATAACTTTGTATATTACTATTAAGAAAGGGAGGTATAAAAAAGCTCTTTACATTAATACTGGGAGTATTCAAATTGCTATAAGCATAGTCAATATGTTCTTCAGGACTCCCCATGTCTTCCTGAAACGAATAAAAAGAATAAAAGGAATCATTATCTGAGCTCAAATCCACATTATTACATTCATTAACATCACATCTCAAAAAGTGGTTAATTAAATGCAGATTTCTACTAAAACTAAAAATTTCACTTTTTAACACATGAAGTCGAGGTAAGGCTGTTGGAATAAATTTAAGTCCTAACTGTAGCACAGATAGCACCACATCAGAAATCTCACATTTAGACAAGTTCATGACTAAGGAGTCCTGGAAAAGAATGCACCTATCAGTTCCATCGCATTTTCTTGTTCTTTTGATATTTGTAGTTTCTCCCAAAGTTCTTAGATTGTCCACCATCATAATGACCCTGTTTTTTGCTGCTGGTGTTATCACTGTTCCAAAAGCGTTTGTTCATATCAGCAAGATTCTGTGCTGGTGGAAGTGTTGAAAAATCAATGTCAGTATCATTATCACTATCAGCTTCTTCAGAATTAACAAAAGAAACTGAACTACTGTTACAGATAGTATTATAATAAGGTCTCCTTCTTCGACTGGAAGAGGACCTTTCACGTGAGCGAGCCAAACTGTAATCTTTAATATCTCTATTAATTTTCTTAGTTTTACGTTCAACCAACTCTGTTTCCAATTTTTCCAATCTACCATTCATATCACGCAAAACTTCATCCAATTTAGCAGAGGAAATGGGTTTTTGTAATTCAGTACTTACTGAAATAATTTCTTCCTTAAGCCACCTTTTCTTAAGGTCGTCTCTATCAATTAAAATATGCACCCATTCAATTGAGCAACAATGAGCTGCCTCAATCCACCTTTTATGAAAAGTGGCATCTTCCGGATTTGTTTCATCAAAAGGAATTGTAGGAACCTGAGAGGCTCCAAGACCTCTAGGAGTAATATCCAGTTGTATGTATCTCTGCAAGCTCAAAATGTTCATGTGAGTGCTAGTCTCCTTAAGAAGCAATGACTCCAGCTTCTCTTTTAAATTATGTATTTCTGATGAAAGCAGCAGTGAATTCACAGAACCCACAACCCCAAATGGATCAGTGAAGCGACGATAGCATTCTCCCATAAAACAATTCTGTACCATATCAGCAGCTGCAGCACTAGACACAGAAGGGCCATTAGATGGGTTCTCAGCCGGAACAGTACTCACATTATCATTTTGAGAGCCCTTATCACTATGTTGCAACACATACCATACTCCATGGATCTCTGACTACCATCTGTAGAGTCATCTCGAAACACTCGAGGTATGTTATTAACAGGATTAGTGGCCATATAGAAACCAAAAAATACCACACTAAGAAAAACAGGAACAAATCAAAACCACAATGGCCAAAAAATCCAAAATATTCACAATTTAATAAGACTTGGCACTCAGCAAAAGAGCCTTCAAAGAGTAAAATACATCAAGGACACAGCAGATTAAATATTCATACCAATATCAATAAAGATTCTTGACTTGGTGCTCACAGACTTTGCCCTTGTCTGCTCCCCTTTCATGGTCAGTCCTACATTAGGAAAGCCTGATTAACATCAGGTTACCTTTAACCTCAGAGCTTCCACCCCCTCAGTAATTAATATCACCCTTGTTAGAGACTTCACAAAGGAAAACCTTAAACAACTTCCATGATATATTCCATAAGTGTATCCATGCCAACTCCAGGGTTGACCATGACTAGGTAGACAGTTACACTAATGACTTTTATGCAAATCTAGACAAATGTATTGACCTGGTATTACCTTCCAAAACCAAATATGGTGATTAATTCAAAAACAGTCTGCCCTAGAGGTCTGCCAATATAAACATAAACTGCTTGATTGAAGGACTGAGATTCTTAAACTGCCTTATAAGGCCAGAACCCCACAGCATCAGAATTATATTAACAACCTCTCAAAGAAACTGAATGCAATAATAAAGACCAGCAGAGCATCACACAGATTACGATTAGCAAGCCAAATAAAGGAAAACTGCAAGATGTTTTATCAGTTAACATCAGAAAACTAAGAAGTAACTCTTAGCAATGATGCAAACTTTTCCATATTGGAACCCCTCATCCAAACCCAAAAGGCACTGCAGACATAGTAAATTATTCTTCTGAAACTGCCATCTCCTCTTAAGCCATTTCAGAGTAACTGAGCCTCTGGTATTACCAAGAACATATTCTTAAAGTACTCTCCAAGACCAAGAACATTTCCTCCATGCTCTTGGACAAGATAAGTGCTTGTCTAATAAACAGTGTTAAACATGCACTCACTGATCGCCTACTCAGGCTGTTTAACCAAACCTTTTCACTGGTTATGTTCTTGAATCTTGGTTCAGTGCTGTAGCAATGTCCTGCCATAAGGGTGGACCCATTACAGACCCTAAAAACTATAGGCTCATCAGTCTTATTTGTAAATCCACGAAGAGCATCATTACTGACCTTATAAATCATGACATCAAAAACCTGATTAAGCTTGACCACTGCAACTTGGCTTTGCAAAGAGCAGGTCCTGCCAGCTGAATCTTGTCAGCTTATTTGAGAAGGTCACTCAGATGACTGACATGGTTACACTGCCCATGCTGCCTACCATGATCTGGCCAACATTGATAACATAATGCATTATGGTTCTGTTTATAAGTTGATGGCTTTAAGCATAAATCCCTGTGTAGTGTGCTGGATATCTAACTATCTTAAGGCTAGAATGCACATTGTCCAAGTGGGTGATGCCTCCGCAGACCGAGAGAAGGTGACTAGTGGTGTTCCTAGGGATATGTACTGGACTGCCTCCTTTTTAGCATCTATCTTTTCCAGACCTCCATGCTGATAACAGTGATCTCTTTTAACAAAGTCTGATAATGACTGCAAGTAGGATGTGGTTGTCAAATTCCTTTGATACACATATAAACTCCACAAACAACTATCTAAAGTCAGTTTCTCATTCCTGGAAAAAAAGTCTCAAAGTTAATGCCTAGAAATATAGCATCATCCATTTCTGGAAGCAGAAACACTCTGCATCCTATTGCATTGCAATCATCCCATTGCCATACAAACCATTGCTTAGAGACCTAGGCACTTTAGTTGGTAGCGCACGCTCCTTCAACCATCACATGGTTTCTGTAGTAAAGAAATATTTTACAGTTTACATCTAATTGCCAAAGACAGTTAATTTGAAACTAAGGAAGTCGTTGTTCCCCTATATTCTGACATCCATGCATTTTCTGTGCTTTATATCATACTGATAAGCACATTACACCTTTAAAATATGGTCAGTTCTTGGATTTGTCAGTCACTAACAATGGTAAAACATGCTGCCCACTTGCATTTGCACATACCTTTACTGTAAATGGGAACAGCCTCTTCACATCATCATGCAGGTGATCTATGAAGGAATGATAACCAAGTAAGGCCAGTTTCAACTGCATTGTAAATGTGACCTTAGCAAAAAACTTTCTTCCCAGACCATTTTCAGAAAAGGCTCTTTAAAAGCTTCTGCTACCAGGACATCACCTGACAAATGTACTCCTTGAATTTCAAGCTCCCTTGTACCATGGCATGATTTAAAATTTTAAGCCATCCTGTACAACCTTTAAATTCAGATGGACCTCCAAGCTTTTGTTTTCAATGCAATGCTTCTTTCACATGACAAAGTTCCTGAAATAGAATCGCCTTTATTTCTCTTTTGTAGAAACTATAGTAAATATATTTTTCTAATTTCTCATCACTAGCTTATTCATAATTTTCCTTTTTAGAGTCATCTTCACTATTTAACTTTGACTGAGACTTCAAAATCTATTTTTTTCTGCTCTTTATATGACATATGGTTGGTTTACCAACAATAAAAATCTTAGCAAGTGATACACCGTTTTCAGCCTTTTCCAATTTATTAATAATTGCCACCTTTTAGTCAACTGACAATTATTGCAGTTTTTTTTTGCATGGTAATTCCATTGCTGTATTATTATAGACTGATTGAAAGCTAATCTCTACCCTACCATCACACTGCTGTCCTCATAACCGTAAGTGAAGCATCAAGATCATGGAGAATGTCTTGAGTCCACATAGTAGTGTAGCTAAAAGCATTTCAAATTTTTACCTGTTGTAATGACAAATTAAGGCTACAAAACTGGACTGGATTTCTGTGCTATACTGCATATACAGTAGTGAATCTTCAATTGAATAATCATAAATAAAAACATTAGAGTACAGTATGTGTATTCTGCATACCTCTCAACCTGTTAACATAAGAATTAGGGACAAAGCCAAAAATAATGGGAGTGCAAAGGCCCAAAGTTAACGATAGATTTAAATAAAAATAATTGCTTTTATAAACTTAGAAAGTTGTTAGAATGGCAGGTTTTACATTAAGAGTGTTGACCTCATTCGCAGGATACATGGTCTTGTCCATGTAATATATTTTATGCAAGGAGTATGTGCTTAAGTGAAACTCAAAGAAGTCTTCTTCTTACTTTTCCAGTTAGGGGTCACCACCATGGATCACCTGTCCACTTATAATTGGCAGTGGAGTTTTTATGGTGTCAAGTTGCCAGCCCAGCACCCAACCTTCGACAGAAGGCACACACACACACACTCATACCTAGGGCCAATTTAGAGTGTCCAATCCACCTACAGCATGTCTTTGGGATGTGGGAGGAAGCCAGAGCACCTGGGGGAAACCCACACAACCACAGGGAGGACATGTAGACTCTGCACAAAGGGCACCCCAGCTGAGGATCAAATGGAGAACCTCTTGCTGTGAGGAGGCAACGCTAACGGCTGGTCCACCATGGCCCCCCTGAAACTCAAAGAAGTCAAAGGAGGTAAATAACAACTGAAAACTGAGAGCAGAGATTTGTTTAGTTATTCCTTCATTCATTCTTTCTTTGATTGTTTACTTAACCCAATTCAAGGTTGTGTTGGAGTTAGAACCTAGCCTGACCCTTAATGGGCACAAGCAAGTGGAACTCTAGCACAGACAAAATATGTTAATGCGCTCATAACTTAAGATGGTGCCATGTTTGTGTGAATAGAGATGGGTACATTACTGCTGCTACTATTATTGCTATTATTTACCTTTTTAGAGCAGCATTGCATGTGTGTGTTATTTATATATATATATATATATATATGTGTATATATATATATATATATATATATATATATATATATATATATATATATATATATATATATATGTAGGTACGTATTTGTTTTATTTTATTTTTCGAATGAGGTAGAATGCAGATCCCATTGCACCATTTTTAGGCTAAGCCCAGGGGCACAAAATATTATGGAATACATTATGTAACTTAAAGGGAGTACATGACCTTGTTGACAATATGACAGAAACACAGTGCTTTAACATATACAGTGCCCATTATGTGCATTATAAACAAGATATCAGAAAGTTCCCATTCTTTGCAAACAGGAGGATACCTAGAAGCTGAAATTGTGTTGTAGAGGGAGAGTGTTTTTATGACTGCAGTAGTTTTGAATCATTACTAGCCAAAGAAACAACCCACCCTGGTAGCATCCAGGGGTGTCACCAGAAATTTTCATTTTGTACTCAGGCCTAATGTCATTGACCCCATCACACACCTATCATTTTAAAAATGTACTCAGCCCTCAAAATGCTACCCTTAAACATATAGGAAGGGGACAGGTTACTTTTAGCTGTTACCATTTATACTCATATAGAAGTAATTTTTGAAGTTGCATTCATTTTGCATAAGTTCTCTTTCTATACCACTATACTGATAATATTAATTTGCACATTTCTAAACATTTTGTGCTTTTTAAGTGTTGACATTTTCAAGATATGCTCAGAAAAAAAAATTACTCATTTGCGTGCACTAAGTATGCCTAGCTACACCCTTGGTAGCATCTCATATTAAACAAGATATACAACAAGAGGATATAAACATTATGGCAAAAATCAAGAAGGGTAATTCCCATAAAGTTAAAACTCTCTCTTACCAAAGTAAATAAACAACTAAGAAGGCTAATTAGGTCAAGCAAAGCCAACTTTGAGTTTAAGATAGCCTTCCAGATGAAAGATAACCATAAAGTCTTCTTCATCTTTGCCAGAAACTTCAAAGGCATCCCACAGTAATGTGCTGAACTGGTGGTTAATGGTGCCACATTCACTGAGCCTGATGATATAGCAAACCTTTTGGCAGACAAATTCAGTTCCAAATTTTCCCCCTCTCACCACACCATCCCCCAAAATACCCTCCAACATAACCCCTCCATCTATAACTTGGGAGCATGTACCCGCTGCACTCAGAAAAGCCAAGAGCACTGCCTAAGTGGGCCCCAATAACATCCCAAGATCCCTCCTGTATAGTCTGAAATATAGCTTATCAGAACCCCTGGAGTCATTATTTAACTATAGTCTTAAAACAGGCTTTGTGCCAAATAAATGGAGGACTGTAGCAGTCATCCCTCTTCATAAGGGAGGACCTTCAACAGATCCTGGAAACTGCAGACCATTAGTCTGACTAATCTTATATGTAAAGTTATGGAAAGAATTATCATGGAAATTATCAATAGACATAGGACACCTCCAGACAATGGATCCTTCCCAGTGTGGCTTTGTCAAAGGAAGACCATGTTTACCAAATCTGATAGACCTCTTTGAAAGGTCACTAAGCCGATAGATGAGGGGAGAACACTGCAAATTGCCTACCTAGATGTGGCTAAGGCATTTGATACACTACCCCACTCAGGGCGTTATCAACAGACATACAGAACTAGGTATATACCTCTTTATAACATGCTGGATAGCTAGCTGGCTTACTAATAGGACCTAGGTCATTAGAATCAGTATAGCCACTGCCACAAAGAGGCTGGGTACCAGTGGAGTCCCCCCAGATCTCTGCATTAGACCCACTCTTCTTTGGTATTTATTCTCAGATGTCAAAACCAATGTCAAAGCCCTCTGGCTAACCAGGTTTGCAGATGATTGCAGACTGGAAACAGTCATTCAACCCCCCAAGATGAGAGACCCTTCAGGAAGGTCTAATATAGACAAACACATGGCTTAAAACTCAATACCAGAAAAATGCATTATAGTACGTTTTGGAAAGTCTGCCACCCCAAGTAACTACATCATTAATAAATCACTTTTAAAGTGAATTCACTACTCTAGGATCTGAGAACTCATGTTGATACTAACCTACTCTTCCACCAACATGTGTCCAAGACAGTAAGGAAATCTTTGTATGTTACTCACCTTATAAGCAAGGGCATGGCATCTAGGTCCAGAGAGGTCATCATACCAGTGTATTGGGCCCTCATCAGAGCCATCGTATAGTATAATTCCCCTTTGGCATGTACCTGACCATAAATATGAGCAACTGGAAGGTCCACAAAGGTACCTTATGAAAATAATTCAGAGAGTAAACACAATGTACTATGTTGGTCACCTCAAAGTCCTGTTTCTTTACTCTGTATTACATGGACTTCTGAGAGGTGATCTTTTCCTGGCATACAAGGAACCTCTTGACCCAGTTTTGAGAAAAACTTTTGCTCATCTGCAAAACAAACAGCATTAGAACTACTAGACTAAAAGACTTACATTTTGCATGCTACATAAACAGGACATGTTGGAGAGACAGATATGTTTCTTACTGAGTTCCCATTCACTGGAACAAGCTCTTTATCCAATATGAAGCAGAATTCCTTCCTATCCCTATTTAAGAGAAACTTTGACCAATGGATGGTTAATGAGAAATTCACCCCGGTCTCGTTCCTATGTCTCTCATGGACATAGGCGGTCAGTATATTACACCTATATAAATCAAATTTGTGGGCCACATTTGGGATGCCTGACTAGAATTATAAGGCCCCTAGTGTTCATTAGCTTAGCGTACACCTAAGAACCTATGTGAGAATCTTGCCTGCAGTGACATTGTGCAACTACATTTCTCACATGCAGTATCAGTTTCTTTAAGGATTTGCTGGTTCTGAGTATATAAGACAGTTGCTATATTGCCTCAAGATGCATATACTCATTGAAAACTGACTGCAGAGGTAGTAGGAAAATGCATATCCATTGTTATATATCCTTATTATGTGATCTACAAGGGGATGGGATAGGAGGGATTTATAGCTGTCTAGCTTGGGTGCTGTAAGAGTATAAACTACAATCAAGACTACCTTAAACTAAACTCATGGGAAAGTGCTTCTGAACATATAAACTAGCTGCTCATAGTACTGATGAAACTTCAGAAGTGGTTTTAAAGGGAATTTCAATACAGCCCATAACTTCCTTAGTGGTATGCCAAGCCTTGAGCAAATGCAACACCTTTATAAAGGTTCTGAATAGCAGTAAAAAGGCAAAATATTTCTGTGGCCAATCACAGTGAGTACAGCCTAAGGTTCCCTTGGTAATTTTCAGCACAGAATGAGACCGAGCTACTCTCTACTGCTATGCAGACCTAACCATTTTAATTTGAAATCACTAAAACAGCCTGGAAGTGCTGTAAACAATCAACTTAAAAATTAATTTAAAGTGAAATTGCAAGACATAATTAGCTTACAGAGTAGCACTTAAAATTGGCAGGTATGCAGAATTCAATTGTTTAAATGTAGTGGCAACAAAAACAGCACTCTAAAATTATTTAAAATATAAGTTCTGCTTCTCTCTCTCCAGAAGCAAAAGAGTACCATTAATCTTAAACTGTTTCCTCAGAAGTAATATTAAACCAGAAGTCTCTGAATTCAATACACCTGTTATTGTCTTCTCTTTGTAGGTATCCTGGCTAGAACTTAAAGCAGATGGAAGCAATAGAAAGCCAAGCTACACAAAGGCCCTGAAGAGGTTCTCAACAAAACTACATCAGACCACTCAATAGAGTCCCATATGTAATGCTCTACCAGAGATTAGCAGGAGCATACATCTCTCTGCTCCTTTTCTCACCAGGGACAAAGTAGTTGCATTAATCCAAAGATGGATCCTAATAAGCAATTTTCAGGTTTTCCATTGATAGGTAATCTCTAGGAATGTTAAAAAATAATGTCCCTCTGTCCCTCTGTTCCTTCTCACCAGGAACAAAACAGAAACAATAATTCCAAGCTGATTCCTAAGAAGCAGTTTCCAGGCTTACCTGTGATTGAGAGCCTAGTCTCAGATGTTGCAGATTTAAAAGTAAGATGGAAAAAAAAATGATTAATACTCTGAAATTTGCAGTGTGTCCTAAGTGAGTGGGATGGCATGAAAAAGAAAACTCAAGCGTTAGGATTCGAAGGGTAGGAACTTTCCAGTTGATCTCTCAATGGCCAGTAGCATGAACAGATGAGATGAGTCTAGAAGGAGCTTCCAAAGTCAAATTTATTTTAGGGGAAAACAGCTCAACACATTAGGAATGGAATGTGTTGATAAACTGGAAAACTCAAATGCAATCAGACAGCAGTAGCCACAAAGCACTTCAGTTAAATACTTGCAGCTAAATAAGAAATCATATTTCTCAGCTCCTCCCACTAATTAGCTAGACTAGATTCCTTTTCAATCAGAGAATGGAAAATTAATTATTTTCTAACTGACTCTAGCCAAGAACTTTTAAAAATGCAAGCAGAAAAAGCTGAGGCAAAACAACATTTAATATAAAATAAACTCTAATATAATAGCAATACATAAATGGATACATAATAATAATGATACTACCACTACTATTACGAATAATAATAATGGTATCCGAAGCTTAAATTAATACATCCATTCCAAAATCCAATTTAAGTCAGGTGACATCAGCAGACACAACTTCAGCTAAATAACAATACATCTAAATACTGGCAAATAAATAAGAAACCATATTTCCCACCATCTCCTGCTAATTAGTTAGATTGGAATCCTTTTCAATCAGAGAATGGAAAAGGATTTGTTTCTTATTGACTCTAGCCAAGAACTTTCAAAACTGCAAGAAGAAAACAACTTTGAGGTAAAACAAAAATTGAAATAAATAGTAATATAAAACAAAAGAAAATAATGGCAGTATCCAAACGTTAAACGAATGAATCCACCCCTTGACAGATTATTTAAACTCCATCGATAACAGCAGTGTTAAGGCTAGTGAGATATGTACTACAGTGCTGGTGGTCAAGTGGACTATGCTGGCAAGTCACTATAAAATACTAACACAGTACATTAAGAAATAGAAGTGCTAAATTGTTTCAGCTTCTCAATTTAATGAAATGTAACATATTTCAGCGGTTTAATCACGCTAATGTTGGCAGCATTTCATTTCAACACAATCAAATTAAGTCAAAGCATACTAAATTGCTGGAAGGAGATCTTCATTACAAAGAATGTGTACAGGTGGCAGTCTATGCACTGTACAGCCACAGTGCACCTGTAATATTCAGTATAACGGAATTAATATCCTCTTCTTCCTCTCATAAGTATATAGTACAAAATAAAAAGGCTCCCTACTGAAATTTTGGCACTCAAATGCTGCTTGATGAAAAGCCAGAAAAACAACAGAACCCAGAGAAGAGCAAATCTCAAAAATCACTCTTCCCCTTTAAAACTTGTTTTTGCAGGGGGGAGGCAAGCACCCCCCCCCCAACCTCCTTAACGTATCTATACTAACTCTGAGATTGCCATACCTCAGACAAAAGGGAATATTCTCAGAAATGGCACCTCTCTTAGTATATGTAAGTCCAATCTTTCAGACATTTAGTCTCTGTATTTTGCGTCTGACTCTAGCAGGTCCCAACATTTCAAATACTTAACAATGAAAAGGTTATACCCAGATGAAATATGAACAAGTAAATGTATGGTGATGGAATACAGGAACTGGAAACAACAGTCCACAAAAGATTCTATTCAAAAGTCAACCAAACAATCCCTTCTGGTGTTAATAAGGGGTCATCATTCCCTCATGCTGCTGTCATATTCAAGTCACATGATGTACTATAGTTTACTGTTAGTATAATCTATGTCTCTCAATCTCTTAGCACATGAAATCTGGACAGACCCTAAAATAATGAGGGGAACAAAGGCCCCAAAAGAGGGCAAAATTTAAATATTGCTCTTATAAACTAAGAAAGTTGCTAGAATAACAGGATTTGTGTTAGCATTTTCTGAGGAACGTGAAGTTTGAAACTCTAATTTATGTCATTATGTAGTAACTTCAGTCTTGAGTGACTTTCCAGAAAACTACAATTTTTATGAGGAACAGATCAAGTATGAGTCAAAATTCTGGATATTCTGAGAGGTTTTTTTGTATGGTTTACTTCAGAATGCAGATGGAAAGGGTGGTAAAACTTTTTTTCATTGATTGATACTAGGACACTGGAAGCAGGATTAAGGGCATGATACCTAAAAGTAATAACTGAAAAGACACCATTAGGTGTCAATAAATTATAATGAAACATTAAAGGATACCAGATCAAGAAAAGCAAAACTTAGGGAGACAGTCACCTTAACAGAATATCTTTTGGGGGGATAATTACTGACACCAATCTGTGTTTTCCATATATAATAATAATCCAGAGTGTTAAATAACTTTTTTTCCACATCTTATCAAGTTTCTGTAACACTGTATGGATCTAAAGACATGAAGTCATTAAGTCACACCCTTTACCATCATAACATGAAGTGGCACATGACATTACTTATTCAGTATTTTTATCATTTGTATTGTCACTATTATATGCTTTAAAATAGACATATTGCAGTCTACTTTCTAAAGTTTAGGAGCTGGATACTACTAGTGACTGTTGGGCTATCCATTGGCCATAACAGTCATGAACAACAGCTGATTGACACCTAAAAGGCTGGGTAGGCCACTGAAGTCCAGAATCCAATTTATGAACTGCAGCTTACTGTAGCTAAATACATTTATGAAGTAGAATTACTATTGTATTTTGTGACCTTTGAAATGTAGAGTAAGTAAATGTTTGGAATTGTTTGCATTTGTGCATAACAAATTTCCACTGTACACTATAACTCTGTAGTTCATCTATGTGTATAAAACAAGGCAAGCTATTTATCTTAGTTTGCATCTTTCTTCAAAATTGAAGTATGCACAAATCAGTCTATTATCAGACAGCCTCTTGCAGACACGGTGAGCTTAGTAACACTGACCACATAATACAGTTTCACACAATTTAGTACTTATTTGCTATATTCTCTTTTGTGTGATTTTAAAAAATAGAGCATTTTACAATTCTTAAGAGGCAGTTCTTGAAATGCAAAACAGAAATAACGCACTCACTGTAAAAACAGATATTTTTATATAAGGAATATAATTTGCTGCTGCAATTGGAAAACAACAATATAATCTTTAAAGCCTGAATTTTCATTATTGGATTCTGAAGCCCTTACTACCTTACTGCATTTCATCATTATAGAGATTACAGAATTACTCAGATAACTATATCAAGTTGCCTTCAGCAAAACTAACAAGCAGAATCTGAAAATCAGATAGCATATGTTTTTTCTAGTTTCCTGCCGACCATAATCATTTCTAATGAGTAGGATATATTATATTTGTCTTTATGACTCATGAAAGGCTTAATGTTGTTTGTTTTATTTTTATCAGTCATCATGACTCAGCATCTAAGAAGTGCTTCCTCATTAAATATAAGTACTGTCGTTTCTGAAATTATTTTGCAAAAGTATTAATTTTTGTGATTGTTCTTTGTAAATGTTTTAATTGTCCAACTAGATCATTTGGGTTTATGCAAAAGCAAAATATATGCAATAAATGATATATCATATTTAAAACATCCTACAAAGTTCATATTGAAAACACTGATAGATAATACACATTTTCATATTATGAGTTGAGATTACTGTCATTATCACAGGTGACAGAAAAGAAGAAGAAAGCTTATGACAGTTTAACACAATCTGGCACAGAGCTTTGTCCTGAGCTATAGGAAATAATTGACATTGACCTTTTTTTATTTAACATTTGTTTACTGAGAAAGTCCGGCTTAGAACAAAACAAATTTTCAGCAGAGGTCTGGGGGGAAACACTCCAGACACATGTCTTTGTAACATGATAGGAAACCAGAGTACCCAGAGAAAACCCACATGAATGCAGGGAAGACATGCAGACACCACACAGAAAGCACTCCAACCAAGAATAGAACTGGAGAACCTCTTGCTATGAGGCAACAATACTACCATTGCACCACTGTGCTGTCAGTGACCTGAGTGAGTAATATGATTATCACTAAGAAAAAAGGATGATATCTTTGGGACAATGAGATGAAAGTATAGTAAATCATAGAAAGGCATCTGCAACAGAAACACAGTCCAAATAGTAAAGCCACAAGCCAATGACAAGATCAATACATATTCTGCAATGAGTGTTTGGATATATTGCATGTGTTTTATGAAACAAAAGAAGAGCAACTAGGGGACAATGAGACCAAATAAAAGAAATAAGGAGTATGTATTTCAAAACTGAAGAAAGAATGCGCTATAAATGACCATCAAGCATTCAGGAGCTGGCTAATTAAAATTTTGAAGCATTGTGGTCAATGGGTACAAACGGATGATTACTGAAAGAATGGGAGTCATACAGATGTGTGTGAGAGAGAGGCAATAAATTTAAATCCAAATATGAAAATGCTAGAGACTGGATGCTAGAATTCTGAACTATTTGTTGTTTGATTCATATTTGAAAGCACTGTGGTGATGTGCTTTCCAGTGTGTGATGGCAAATTGCGTGTTTTTGTATTTATGCTTGTGTGATGGTGTAATAGAATAGTATCATTTCAATCAGGTGTGCACATAGTGTGCAATAATCACATCTTTGAAAGTCTTTAGGGAAACAGATATAGCAGAGGATTAAGGCTATAACCTATTTACAAGTGATTCCTGTAGTTTGAGGTTTGATTCCTCTGTCTTTACTTTTTAACTCTATGATACTGAGCAAGGCACTTTAAACAAACAATACTCTTGGACTGACATTGAAAATGGTCCATTTGGATTATAGATCCACCCTAGTTAAAAATAAAGAAAAAGTTAATTGTGTTAGTATGTATCTGTGCTATGGATGTTTTATGACTTATATTATTTGTTTGTCTGTGTGTTTATTTTCTGTTTGACTGTAAGGAGTGTTTTATTAGGGTAGACTCAATAAGGTATTCACATGGACTTGGGGAAAAAGGGGGACATTGTATATTCTTTTTAATAAGTGCAGTAAATTGTTTAGGTGTGGGAAATGCAAGGATTGCTTACAGCTGCTATGTTTTGATCCCAATGGTGAATCCTGGATGTCTAAACAAAATCAGCATTGCATGGGTAAACCTGCATTACACAAAATCCAAACATGATTTTCTGATATTATATAATGACATAATTTTTAAAAAGAGCTGTTTTAAAGTATATGTTTTAACTTTTCAAAACAATGATGTATATTGGGAATAATACAATAAAAGGTAATTTGTATTAAAAATAATTTGCATACTGATTGGGCAGCCAGATTAGTGTGCTCATTTTAAATTCACCATACACTTACAGAAACAAGTCCAATTGGACTGATATTACATATCTCCGTAGAAGATTAGAGACTGACCTTCTTTACACTCATATTTTCAGTCACCATCACAGTCATTACAACCATGCAAAAACACCATACAAATCCCATGAACATAGTTTCAACATCGCTCCATCCATTAATTTTTAAAGTGAATTAGATTAATATATAAAAGCTATGCCTGATTCTGCCCTTTTCACATGTCTTTGGCTTTGCTCAAACTCAAACAGACACTCTGAAATGTACACCATTTGCCAGAAGTATAGCTGGCTCCAATAGCGCCCTGTGCTGGTGCATCAAACAAGCCCCTCCCTCATAATAAAAGACATTATTATTACACCGAGATCCTTTCTGCCCTCAGCAAGCTCTTCTATTTAAGAATGCATAAACACACACACACACACACACACACACACACACACACACACACACACACACACACACACACACACACGCACACACGCACACACACACACACACACACACACACACACACACACACACACATTTTACTGTAATAAACTGATGGCACCATTAAGAGAAACGCACACACACATACACACACACACACACACACACACACACACACACACACACACACACACACACACACACACACACACACACACACACACACACACTTAACTGTAATAAGTCAGTGGCTACACTTTAGTTATCAGATTATTACATTAAATTCTATTCTCCTTCAGCTAGCTCTACTATTGAAGAATACAAAAAACCACACACTTTATTCGAATGTAGCTGTTGGCTTATTCCATCTCGGATCCATGCCCCAGTTAGCTCTTCTATTGAAAAACAAAAAAAAATACATACTTTACTGTAATGTAGCCACCAGTTTATTACAGTTAGATCCACCATCCCCCCGCCCCCAGCTCTTCCGTTGAAGAGCAAAAAAAAAAAAAAAAACTTCTGTTCCTTCCACTGGTAAATCAGCCAGGTGCAGATGCATGACACACTGCAATCACTCTTGACACAACTATTCTTTTTTTTTTTTAGGTTCATAGTTTAGTACTAAGCTAACTGCCCTTGCGAGTCATTTTAAGCCTAGCCAATGATCCCTTGTGAGACTCAAATGCAGCATGCAGCACCTTGTGCCAAACACCTGGAAGTCCCATTTCTTTTTCTTGTCTCAGATCCTCCTTCCACACAGTTAGCACATTTAAAAAATAATTTCTTCTTTTAAACTGTAGCAAACTGCTTGCTAAAACTTTAGCAAACAGTTGCTACATTTTATATCCTGCTTGCATGGAGCTCTACAGCTCTCATGCATTATTTAGAAAAAGGTCCTTCATTTAAACTATAGCAAACTACTTACTACAAATGTAGCAAACAGTTGTTACAGTTTATGTCCTGCCTGCACAGAGTGCTATGGTGCTCATGTTTTAGTTAAAAACACTTCTAGTACGAAAATGCAACAAACGACCTGCTACTAATGTAGCCAACATTTGCTACAGTTTAGACCACACATACAGCACTGTAGCACTCAGGCTTGACCACAAATGCAAAACCAGCTTTTAAAAGTCAGTATTACACTAAGACTGATCAGCATTATGGATATTCAGTCACACGGCATCTACGCAACACTTTGTACCCAGGGACATTGTCCTCTTACCCTCCCTAGCTATGCTTCTGCCATTCACTACAATAATCCAATATTCAAAACAAATGTGCATACTGATTGTTCAGCCCAGTCAGCATGCTCAAGTGTAAATCAAGTGAGTGTTCAGCAGTAAACAGAAAAATTAAGCCGTATTAAATAAAAATAAAACTTTATGAATCTAGAATAATACAGTACATAAAAAAATGCTGTGAGTACAAGCAGCTCCATGGCATAACTCATAACCTCTTATATTGTAAATGGACCCATCTATCATTATTTAGCAACTTAATTCTTCAAATATTTCCAAGACAACTACAGCTTTATGTAAAAGGCACAAAATATATATAACAAACATCTGCACAGTATACAAAAACCTAGAAAGATAGGTATTATACAACAGAATCTGCATAGAAACAGACTAAATAAAAAATGTCAGATACACCAATTTACTGTGCAGTCATTTGCATCCATAACACAGCATGCACTGTACATAATTCCAACAAACACTCCACCAAAAATCACAAACTGAAAAAATAAAAAATAAGAAGCCAAAGGTGTAGTTAGCTGCAACACATCAGGCTTTACTGGTGATTCTGGTACATTGCCACATTGCCTTCAAGAAATAACTTCTACACCATCAGTCTACTGTACAGGATACCTGCATACCAATGAGAGCCCCCCACCCATACTCACCTGTTTAGATACCTTGTCTCTGTCTCTCCCTGCCATCTATAAGTTAGTCACTACCCTAGTGTCAAATATCTCTTAGTTAGCTATAATCTTTTTGTTTTTCTGTTTGTCGTTTCCTTTTAACTGTTTTTATCTTACAGCAAATACCTGTGTATACCTCGCTATTACATCTCTTCCTTCTCTTCCTCCCCACCTCTTCTACTTACCTGCTGACTCTCACTGTATGCTCCTTACTCTTTCCCTCCTGCACTGCTGATTGTTTCTTGTGGTGACTCTTCCTGGCCAATCCCACTCCATTTGCCCTTGCTACGCTCGAGCTAACTTTGCTCTCCTCCCACCCCCATATAATTTCCTTTAAACCTAACCACCTAAGCCCTTCCTCCCCTAACTCCACCCCTTCCTGTCTGCTATAACATTCTAAACACCTTACCCTCCCCTACTTATCATGTCATAGTTTAGTCTGCTGCAAATCATCCTTCTTTCTATATATACCCTACTCCCCTTACAGGTTGTTTCACTTAAATTTTACTTCAGCTCTCTAAGAGGTCCAACAACTTACTTTTTTCCTAGTCCTTTATCCACTCCACACTCCATCCCAATCCTACTTCCCCGCCTTAGGCCATGGCTTTTGCAACCCTCTCCATTTTCCTCTTGTCTCCATTACTTCTCCTTCTCATTCTTTCATCTTGTACTACTCCTTTACCACCTGTCTATAGAGAGCCCACTAATCCCCATACTAACTGTTTCTCATCTCTGCAGTACTCTATTACAATCTCCTCCTCTATCTTTTCCATGAACATCCCTCTGCCTAAAATCAAACTTCCTCCCCCTCACTCTCTAGCATCTAAAACCAAGACTAAGTATTTGACTTACAACCCATTAAATTTCAAACTTTACCAACTTAATGTAGCCCTGCTTCTAGCAGAAGACATACATCCAAATCCTGAGCCCATCCATCACTCCACCATGCATAATTCTACCTCTCCCTACTTAATAAACTCATCCTCTCTAAATAAACATATTTCCTTTTACTCTATGAATGCCCGTAGTAGTCTAAACAAAGTTAGTGAAATCCATGCCTGGATAGCCTTCCACACCCCTGATGTCATCACCCTAACAGAGACTTGGCTAAAACCCCAAACCTCTGATAAAGACATTCTCCCCTCTGATTATAATATACTCCACATAGATCGCCAAAACAAAAAAGGGGGTGGTGTTGCCATCCTCTACTCCAACCACCTCACCATTACAAGTATTATGAAACCTATCCCATCCTTTTCTCCTGCTAAACTACTTACAGCTAACCTTACAATAAATGACCACACCACTACCACAGTAGCAGCCATCTATATTCCTCTAGGAGACAACATTCCTCTGCTCGAAAATATTTTTTCATATTTTTCTCAACACATCCCCAATGAAACTATCCTCCTTGGGGATGTCAACATTAACTGGTTAACTCTCAGTAATCCAAACTCTAATACTCATATTAATTATATATAGCTTTACACAGCTAATCTCCCAACCTACTCATACAAACAACTCTCACACATCTAGCACTCTTATTGACTGGGTACTTGTATCTAATCCTTCCAAATATCATAACCCTGAAACCCTACCAAACATCCTGAGCAATCACTCCCCTATAAAAGTGCTTAGGTTCACTCCCTACTTTCTCAAAATCTCCTAAATTTATCACTTGTCATAAACTCTCTAACTTCTATCCAGAAACCTTTAATGCCCTCCTGTCTAACGTAAACTGGAAATTCCTTACCCAACTCCTACTAGAAGAAGCAGTTCTAGCTTTCAGCTCCACCTTCCTTAGCATCTTAGACTCACTTGCTCCCCCTTGCAAAGTCCAGGTTAAGTCCACCATATCTCCATAGCTTTCAAAAGCCACTCGTACCCTTATGATAACTAGAGACAAACTATGGAAAAATGGTCACAAACTAAGCTCTCTGCAGACTTACAAAAATATAAAGAACTCAGAAATCTGACAAACAAAACACATAAACAAAAATAAAAAGGACTTCTATAACAAACCTCCCACAGCCCTAAGATCTAATCCTAAAAATTTCTGGAACTATATTAATCAAATACTACATCCTAGTAATTTTAGCTCCCCCAATCCATGCCCAGACAAGACATCTGAAAAAACTGCCACTATCTTCAATACCTATTTTATCGATTCAATACCTTAGCTACTGAACCCTAACCCAATTTCCTCTACTACTAACATCTCCAACTTTTCGGAACCTACACCTAACACTATCTCCTCAAATACCTTCTCCCTCAAACCTGTACCTACTAGCTACATCAAAACTCTATTCTCTAAATTAAAACCATGCTCAGCATCAGCTGACAATATTCCTTCCACTTTTCTTCTACTAGCAGCTGACTCTCTTGCTCTCCCTGTATCTATCCTAATTATCTGCATCTAAAGTTCCTTCCATCTGGAATCAATGCTACACTCTACCTATACACAAAGGAGGTAACTCCTCTGATATCTCCAACTTTAGACCTATCGCTATTCTCTCCCCTCTCTCTAATGTACTAGAAAAATGCCTTCATAAACAAGTTATGCAGTATCTAATACAGGAAAATCTGCTTACACCCACTCAGCATGGCTTCAGACCCAAGTATAGCACCACTACAGCTCTATTATCCTTCCTCAACACTATCTCTATAGCCATGGATGACAATAAACTTATTTCTTGCCTATTCTTGGACCACTCAAAAGCGTTTGGCACTGTCTCACACTCTCTTCTGCTGCACAAATTGCATAACCTCAGCTTGTCCTCTGATACTGTTGCATGGTTCTCCAGCTACCTCACTGATAGATTTCAATCAGTGAGATGGCACTCTGCACTCTCCCCTCCTCTCTCTGTCAAAATTGGTGTACCTCAATGGTCTATCCTAGTGTCTTTACTTGTTACTATCTTTACTAATCAGCTCTATACGTCCTGTCCTCAGTCATCTTTAGTGAAATACGCAGATGACTCTACAGTCATCACTACAGCCAACTATCACTCTAAGCTCCTCCCAGCTACTCAGGCATCTTTTAACTTAGTTGAAACATGGGTCTCTAACAACCAGCTCATCCTTAACCCTAAAAAAAAAAAAAAAAAGCTGTTACTCTTCCTACCTAAAAAGTTCAATAATATCCTTCTCCATACAGTCCGTTAATAACTCTCCCATTCAGGTAGAATCCAGAACTAAGCTCTTAGGCATAACCATCGACGATCAGCTTAAATTTGACTTGCATGTTAATAACTGTATCAAAAAGACTCATTCAAAACTAGGACTCCTTTACCGTAAGAAGAAATTCCTTACCTCTGAAGCCAAGATTACTCTCTCTCTTACTTACCTTCTACCCAGTCTAATGTAAAATTCTCAAATTCTCACAAATCTTAACTCAGCAATCCTGACCTAACTCAAATCTACCTACAACAAGGTAGCTAGATTTTCTGACCAACAAACCTACAAATTCCATCACTGTCTCTCTCTAAAACACCTAAACTGGCTTGAATTACCCACCAGGTTCTTCTCTCTCAGCTACAGATCATCCATTCTATCCTATACCAGCCTTCCTACTGCCCAGCACTATCCCCTCTCATCTCCCTTTATTCTCCCTCCAGACATCTCCAAAGCTCTAACCAAGACCTACTACAAATCTACAAACTCGAGTCTAAATTTGGATGCAACATGTACAGCTATCTCCTCACTATTGCCTGGAATAGGCTCCCAGTAGAAATCAGGACCCTTACACATGAACGCTACTGAGTGCAGGGGGGCATGTTTAAGTAGTGCACGCACATCTAACATGCCCCCTTCACTCAGAAAGTGTCATATGGCACTTTTTAAATGCATTTCAGTGTCCGTAGACACTGAAATCAAACATGATAGTAAAAAGTGTCCACAGATACTGAAATAACCAGAAGATCCTGAAATAAATGCAGAGGGTGTGTGACACAACCCCCGCATTGTCAAAGTGCCTTTTGGCACTGTGCAAGTGCTTTCTGTGCCCACGGACACTGAAAGCAGCTCTTCCAATAGGAAGCAATGAGAGGGTGTCCCTGCATTGTGAAAGAGCCATACAGCCATACCCATCAACTGTACATGTTTTCACAGAATGCCCAGATGCCTGCCTCACATACCTCTCAACCTTCTAGAGCAAGAAATCTGTACAAAGTCATAAATAATGGGAACAAAGGCACAAAAATAAGGACACTTTTTAAACATTGCTCTAACAGACTTGGAAAGTTGATAGAATAACAGGTTTTGCATTAGGACAGATTTTCTGAAGGGTATGAAGTCTAAAACTCAAATGTCTTTCATTATGTTCTGACTTAAACCATGAGTAATTTGCCAATTATTTGCAAGAAAACCACAGTCATATGATAAATGGATCAAAAATATGAGGAGATAAGCAAAAATCTGTACAGTTGAGAGGTATGCTGCCTCATGTTTTTTTGTGTGTTCCTCCAAACATCTGTCCCTACCTGGCAAATAGCAGAGGACTGCAGTAATTAAATAATGAGAAATATTTGAGTTTAGGACTCCACATCCATCAGAAAAGTCATGCTAATGCAAAACCTATTATTCTATCGACTTTCTATGTTTGTGAGAGCAATATTTAAAATCTGTCCCTATGTGTCCCCTTACAATTGCCCTTACTGTGACTGACAAAGAGTATTGATATATGTAAATAAAGTAGTTTTACTAATATCCCTTTTTTCCATTCTAAGGTATGTTTAAGTATAGCTGAGTGGGTTTGCTCATTAGGGCCCCTCTGTTCAGCATTGATTAAAAACCTCATAGCAGTTAAATACAAATGTATAGCTAAAATCTCAAAGACGAGATAGTGTGAGTCCCAGCTTTGCATGCAGGCATTCACAGTTCAAGGACCAAGTCAAGCACTTTATTTTTACATGGGAAAGGATTGTTAAAATAAAATTTTTATGTTAAATTATGTAGTAAGTGATAATTGTCACCCAGGGTAGTGTAGCTGATCCAAAATGGAAGTGTGGGTGCATATAGCATGTGAAATCACCCATGTATACACAAGTGTCCCATACAGTACAGTCATACCCCAAGGCAATGTAATGAAAGTACATAGGGGGATGTCATAAAGTAAATCATATACACTTAATAATATGTTAGTAATGATGAATTAATCTACAATCCTGATATTGTTTTAAAATGAAAACTGAGCAATGCTAAGTAGTGCTCAGCTTTGCTTAGCTGGTTTATGTATTGCTTAGATGTACATTCTAAGCAGCAGTTAGCTCAGCAAAGTGAATTTGCGCACTGTTAACCAGTGCTCAGAATTTACCCCTTTAAACAATGTTCAACTTATCTTAGCGGATTTGCGCACTGCTTAGCTGAGCTGAGTATATTTAGAATGGTTAATTGACAGCAAAGGGTGGGAATATGGCCTTATTTTAACTGTACAGGCAAGAATACAGCCATAAGCACTTGTATTCTGATCTCTGCAGGAACCATGTCAGGTGTTGGAGAGGGTTTGCGCTTTTGGGTGCAGCACTGAGGCTATTTGGAGTCCAGTGTCATGGCTGGGCTCCTCATGTCAAACCATGACAACAGACTGCTGCAGGGCCATTACCAGGGCTCAAAGTATAAAGCGGAGGTCTGGGACTGTCTGGCATGTGACCTCACCAGTGCCACTGGTATCCCCAAACTGGTGAGCAGGTAGAGCATCACTATGTCAACCTAAAGCAAAGGAAGGGGGTGCTCTTGGCCCAATAGATCTGAGATGCTCGGGACAACCATGCTCCAGCAGTTTGTAAGTATCACAGATATAGGTGTAATGCACAGTACAATAACTATCTGCCATGCATGAATATCAGGATTACACGATCACACTGTCTAACACAGAGAGTATTAGGCAGAAATTAGTCAAGCAAAAGACATCAGTTTCCCAGTAGCTCAGTGTGATGGACAATAGCCCTGTTGTTCATTTTAGCACACCCAGATGTGGTTCAAATCCAGGCAGTGGTACTGAGATGTGTGTATGTATGTATGTATGTATATATATATATATATATATATATATATATATATATATATATATATATATATATATATATATATATATATATATATATATATATATATACACGCTGTGACTTTAATTTATAAATTGCTTTTTACTTGGGGTTGGTTGCCTAGAGGGGGTGTTTTGTAACTAATAGCAACAAAGATGAAGGACTCTTTTACTCTGATGATGCCTGACTATGTGTGTGGGTGAAAGTGTTAAGTTATCTGTTCATATGTATAGAATTATTATGTGTTTTTTCACTCTTTTGATCTATTAAAGTTTGTAGTGACTGGGGAGCTGAGCCGGTTTATTATTTACAAGTTTCTGGTGTTACATTGTGTCGGCTGGTAGTGTCCTGCAATGTTGTCTGCATGAATCTCTGTGGGCCTGAACTGTGTATGGGAGACAGGAAATTCACCCTGGGGATCATGTCAGTCACCCTGTTGGACAGGGGTCCAGGGAAGCAAATATTGTAGGAAGAAATTTCCAGGGAATTGTTATGGCTAGGCTTGTAGTACCAATCTATGAACCTATGAACCTATGCGGGTACTGCTGTGATATTCTCTTGTTCCTTCACCAGTTTTTATCACATATCGTTAAACCTTGTCATTGTGTCTGGTCTGTACAGCAGTAAGTCAACTCTTACTGTACTTGCAGATGCATTTGTTGACACCGTATTGTTCACTGCAATAGCTTTGAACTTGGTCACACTTACCATTCTGCTAATAGCTCCATCACACAGTAGGATTTGTCACCCTTTGTTGAGAGCCTTACAGTAGCTGTGAAAGAGATGGATTGTGGCAGGCAGAACTAACATAAGGTCTGGCATAAAAGTCCCATAGGTGGCAAAGCTGTGCCAGACTTTACCAGGAGTGTCTGTGTGTGTGTGTGTGTGTGTGTGTGTGTGTGTGTGTGTGTGTGTGTGTGTGTGTGTGTGTGTGTGTGTGTGTGTGTCAGCAAACATAATACTGCAGGGTATTAAGTTACATATGTTGTCTTCCCTTGCAGGTGAACATGAGAGTTGGTGTCTCTCCCCCTCACAACCTAATGTCAGTGCCTTAGCGGACTCGCATGATGAAGGTGGACATAGTGAGGCACAGGTGGGGTTGTTGGGGCCTGAATCTGTGCCCTTGTTTGGTATCCCATTTTCACCCACAATTTCCATGCACACAGTCAGTATGATCACAAATACCCAGCCACCAGCAGCCACAAATAATGGACAAGTGAGGGTGGTGGCATGGAACAGGCTAGTGTGTTGACTATGGCAAGTGTGAGTGTAGACACCAGCCACAGCCAGAAAGCAGGAGAGGTCCCACACAGGCATATGGACAGGGATGCTTGACAGAGGACTGCTGCCCATCAAGCCCCTGTCACAAGTGCAATAGCAGGTGTCATCAGATGCATGTTACAGTCCATCATGGAGGCACAGGCACTTACTAACTACAACACCAGACTGATGCTCAGGGTCATAAATGCAGCACTTCCTATCATGCATGATGACCTCCACAGCATTTGTGATGCCATACATCATTTTGCTGATGTAGTGGATAGACAGTGGGGTGAGACATTGTCACTGGTTGACCGTGCAATGTCTGTGCTTGGGCATGTGGTGGGAGCAGGGCATTGGCCAGGTGGACATAAGTCAGCAACATAATCGGTTGAGAGCCCACGTGGACATGCACATTCATAGTCCCATAGTAGCAGTTACCACAAGCACTTCTGAAGGGAGGGTGCTGTCCACACCACACCTAAGCAGGCCATAAACACCTGGTCCTGGCCAGTCCCATCAAGGACGTGGACCCAGCAGACATCAGTCACCATCAGGGAGTAGTACTGCATCTGTCCTTGGGCCTGGTGGTGCACGTGAGACTCCTGACAGAACCAATTCCCACATCTCTGCCAGGAGATGATGAACCATACATCCTGCTATGTACAGTCCATGGCTGTCCAACATAGCATGTGTCAGGCATCCACAGGACTTGGTGGTATGCAGAGAAACACTCACACATCCCTATCATAGGCCAGTCACCACCAAACATGCACAGCTCCTCTGCACGGCCCAGTTGAACACCACCCCTCCAAACACACACACACACACACACACACACACACACACACACACATACACACACACATATACACACACATGATGTCAGCCATGTGGCCCAGCCCAGGCCTCTGGCAATCCCATACCACACCCTTTGCATGTAATGATACTTGTGCCACAACCCTGTTATCCATACCATCAATGCAGGGACATGTTCATATGGGTCTGATGCAATGGGTGAATACAGTACAGTGTAGCAATGTAATGCTGTGCAAGGTGCTGTCTGCTGGCAGTAGTTATGGATATACATTGAAGTGTATGTACCTTGTTAGCCATAATGCACTATTGCTATTAGTACTGCTGACTGACTGTAGTGTCACATACTGTATTCTATTTGTGTTCCAGGTGTCTGTCTGTCTCCAGGCAGTGGACCTGCTTACAGTAGCAATGATGAGTAAGGCAGCGTGGAAACACAGTGATCTTTTCATTGCCAGGTACAACTGTATATGTACATGTTTACCAGGTGTGTTTATATGCAACAGTGTGTGAAGGGCAATTGTCACAGACAGTGTGACCTTGCATACTTACCCTTGACACAGACAGCTAGCCTTCATACATGTCACTTGGGTGTTCTGTAGGACTGCAGGATCAGACATACAGAGGAGGTTACTTGAGTACTGGCACTAGGTCCCTCACAAGCTTAGCCATTACTTTAACTGCAACAGATTCAGCTATCAGCACCTGTAGCCCCTGCCATTTTTGTGCCATCCACTTAACCTTCATGCTGTTGATGAGGGTATGACTGGTACTGTGTGTGACTGGTCTGGAGTATGTATTCCTAATAATCACAAGCATGTGTGTCTGCTAACTCATATGCATGTCTGGCCTCTTGTGATGGTAGTGCACATGGAGTCATAGTCCTGTACATGGGGCAGCTGACAAAGGGCTGAGCATAGCACTTACCTGCACAGTGTTATGAATGATAGCACTAGATACATAACACAAATAGCACAGAGGCAATGTAGTGTGGCAGTGTCTGCCACTAATATTCAAGTTGGTGACAATTGCAGGGGCTGTTAGGATTGTCAATGGTGGTCTCAGAGGCCCTTAACATGTTAGAGCCATCTGACACACACAAACACACACACACACACACACACACACACACACACACACACACACACACACACACACACACACACACACACACACACTGCTGCATGGGGGCATGCATTGCAACACACATGCACATGGAGGTGACACTTCTCATAGTAGATGGCCTACCCATCTATTTATGTACTATAGATAGTGATACAACTATTACATGCACCACATTGGCTTGGTGTTTGAAACTGTGTAACTGTGCTTGTATGGTGGATGACAT
The DNA here is from genome assembly GCF_019279795.1 of Protopterus annectens. NCBI lineage: Eukaryota > Metazoa > Chordata > Ceratodontiformes > Protopteridae > Protopterus > Protopterus annectens. Next base: position 1,122,057,225 of record NC_056732.1, on the reverse strand, counting down.
CTGTATGGGCTGAAACTAGGTTGGCATTGGGGGGAGTTCACAGGGTGGAAGAGGCACATGAAATAGTATAGCCATCACATACACACAGTAAAGACAATCACAGGGGCTGTGCATACAGAAACACATACACAGTTGCCAATAGACAGATTAGTAACCCTAAATATCCACTTGTATGTACCATAGTGCTATGTACACATGACATGCTCCACATAGATCATATGCCTGGGACATAATGAATGCCTTCATGGATAGTGTTATAACCCACCAGAAATAGCGATTGGTCTCATCTACTGCTCCTAATAACCTGCAAAAGTGATAGAGTGACATACTTTGTATCAGCATGATGTGCAGTCAGGTAAAATGTCTGATGCTGGCATATCTGTCACTGCAGAACTGTGACATAGTTGGCAATGATATCACAGGAATGCTCATTGTAAGGTATGGGCTGTATAGTGCTACATGGTGCATGTGAGGTAGATGCCATTAACAGGCTCTTTAAAGTAATGTCATGGGTAGGGGGTCAGCAGGTCTTAAAATGGTATAACCTACACACACATCAGCCAGAGGGGATATGCTTGACCCACACTACCATAGTTGCCAGTATTGAGAATAGTACCCTTACCTATCTACTTATTTGCACTATAGTATTACACAGTTATTGCACATGCCACAGAGCTTAGAGGGCTGACAAGTGCCCAAAGATACTTCTAAAATGAATGACATCAGCACACCTTGTAAAATAGATCACCGGGATGTGTACTGGGTGGTGCAACCCTCAAAATGGTATAATCAACACCCTCAGAGGATATGATTTTCACACAAACACACAGGGAAGATATGATTCTTACACACACATACACACAATATCACAACTGCCAGTGTTGAGTTTAGAACCCCTACCTATCTAGTTATGTGTACTACAGTGGTACTCAGTTACCACACGCACCACTGAGCTTATAGGATTTAATAATGTCCCAAGGTACATCTAAGGTGAATTCCATCGAGAGCCCTTGTAAAGTGTAGCAATGGGAAATGTACTGGGTGGGAAGGGTATCAAAATACATTATCCTACAAACTTACAAACATCTTCACAAACACACACACACACACACACACACACACACGCACACACCCACACACACACATACACATTTGACAGACATTGGAGTAGAACACCTGCCTATCTAGTTATCTGTACTATACTATTACTGAGTTATTACACACACCACAGAGCTTATAGAGCTGAGGGCTGTCCAAAGATACTTCTAAGGGCAATGACATCAGCAGGACTGCTAAAGTAGGACACTAGGAAGTGTAGTGATTGGGAATGGCCTAAAACTACTTTACCTTCAAGGAAACACACACACACACACACACACACACACACACACACACACACACACACACACACACACACACACACACTTACACTTGTCAGAACTGGGATTAGAACCCCTACCTATCTAGTTATGTATACTATAGTATTACACAGTTATCACATATAGGGCTAACAACTGTCCAACTATACTTCTAAGGTGAATGACATCAGCAGGACTGCTAAACTAGGACACTGGGAAGTGTTGTGGGTGGGAAAGTCCTCAAAATACTTCATCCTACAAACATACACATTTACAAACACTTGTATACACACACACATTTACCCGAACTGGGAATGGAATCACTGCCTATCTAGTTACTTGTACAATAGTGTTTGACAGTTATCACATGCACTACAGAGCTTGTAAGGCTGAGAAGTGTCCAAAGATACTTCTAAGGTGAATGACATCAGCAGGACTGCTAAAGTAGGACACTGGAAGTGGTGTGGGTGAGAAAGTCCTCAAAAAACTTCATCCTACAAACATACACACAAACACTTATACACACACACACACACACACACACACACACACACACACACACACACACACACACACACATTTTCTGGAACTGAGAATGGAACCCCTGCCTATCTAGTTGTTTGTACTATACTGTTTCATAGTTATTGCATGCACCATGTAGCTTATAGGGGTTGGGCTGTGCAAGGGTAGTTCTAAGGGGAATAACATCAGCAGGACTGCTAAAGTAGGGCACCGTGAAGTGCACTGGGTGGGAATGTCTTAAAACTGTTTCACCTACTAACAAACAAACACACACACACACACACACACACACACACACACACACACACACACTTGCCAGGACTGAGATTAGAACCCCTACCTATCTAGGTATTTGTACTAAAGTGTTACACAGTTATCGCATGCAGTACAGAACTTATAGGGCTGACAGGTGTCCAATGTTACTTCTAATGTGAATGACAGCAGCAGATGTAAAATAGGGCAATGGAAAGTGTACTCAGTGGAAACAGCTTCCTAATACTTAAACTTACATACACACACACACACACACACACACACACACACACACACACACACACACACACACACACACACACACACACACACAGATATACACACAAAGGCAGCTGATGTGATATTATAACCCCCACCTCAGTGCTATTACATAATGGAGCTCACTTTCATGCTGGCACATGCGACTGGTTATGACCGATATGCTACTGTCCATAGCAGGACATCACTCTGTGCCATTCAGGGTATCCCTGTGTATGGCTCACTCTGTGTGTCCCCCCCCCAGTGTGTGTCTCTCTCTCTCTATCACTGTCTGTCTCTCTGTTCCCCAAATCTATGTATGTGTATGCTTGACATATTATTATATGTTGCCCATATATATATATATATATATATATATATATATATATATATGTCTGCATATCACATGCAAGAGATGCAGATATATTATATATGAGCCACCTACAGCTAGCTGAGGGTAATCCTGTCTGATGGGTGTATGTAGGGGCAGTTAAGGTATACATAGCTGTCTGTATGCAAAGACATATATGCACAATACAGTTATATAGTCCTATGTGGGTTCCAATATGGCCTGTGATACTTTAAGTGTAGGATCTTGCCCAGTATGACCTTCTATATTGAGAGTGGGACTCTATTCCAGAGATAGTTGTACTCCAGTCTAGGGTTTTGTGTGCTACAGCCATACCTCTCAAAAGTAAACAGGACTTTCCTAGAGGCACTGGGTTTGTTTTTGCAGACATTTTTTGACATATCTGAAGTCTGACATTGAAATGTATTGTGTCATGTCCTAGTGACAGACATCCTCAGATCATCACAGTAATTTACCAGAGGAATACAAGATGTATGATGCACAGAACAATATTATGAGCCTGACTATATACATTCTTGCCCAAAAAATGTCAGTTGAGAGGTGTGGCTACAACCGGTTGACTGATGAAGCTGTGTAAACAGTCCTGCAACTTGGTTATATACTGGCTGGGGATCTCCTGCTTGTGTGGTATTCTTCTTAATTGAATAGTCATATCCTGGTGTGGCCATACCTCTCAACTGTACATTTTTTGGCAGATTGTCCAAGTGTTTGTCTAGAAGTTTTGTGCAGTCTACATAAACTTGTGTTTTTATGGCAAGTTAGTTATGTATAATTGAAGACTGACATTACAAAATAATGACAGACATTAGTGTTTCAGACTTCATAACCTTCAGACAATTCCTGATAATGCAAAACCCATAATTATACTAACTTTCTCATTATGTAAGGGCAATATTTACAACACGTGCCTATCATAGGGCTTTTGTCCCACTTTTATTTATGACCTTGTCCAGATGTCTTGCTGTCTGAGGTTGAGAGGTATGGGTGTGGGTACAGACTACATTCTACTGTGCAAAAATGTCCATTATATGTGTAGCATATTCCACATAGCACTGTGACTTCCAGGTATGTCAGTGGCAGAGCAGTACAGAGTAATGTGGTGAACCACTGACAGTCAGTTGTGTATAGGTTGATAGGTTGCTATGACGTTAGTAGGGTATTGGCCCTGAAGCCCTTATAACCCACACAGATGAGAGTATGTAGCCCATGTTATGACATATCAGCACACAGAGCCCCTGTCCACCAGGGACACAGGTGGACTCACACTGTTGTGTTTCCCATGCACTTATACAGGATGCACATCACTAGGGGTATTTAGGCACTTGGCTTGCTGTTGACAGGTAGAGTATTCCACAGACGGGGAGTGTGTGGTACACATATCTGTCACACTGACAAGGCGTACTGATATCACAGCCTAGGTTGTTGCTGCACATACAGGTTGATGGAGTGGGCCTTGAATTCCAGATGTGCAACAGTCCCATCAAGGCAGGGTCTGGATTGCTTTGTATGCCAGACAGGGGTCACCTCAGCAGAGTCTGTATGGAATGGGGTAGAGGGACAGTGCTGTTAGCCTATCTGTGTAGGGTAGGTGTTTGGGGTAAGGCCTTAGTGTTTGTAAGGCCCTGGTGTGTGCCTTCTGTGGTGTGTAAATTTGTGGAGTTCTCATGTGATTTTGCCTCTGAGGTGTCCATTGTTTGGGTTTTTGTTTTGTTGAAGATCTCCACTTACAAGGGTGTGTGTTGTGTATTTGCAGGTAATGTTTACTGACTCCATACACTGCATGGCAACTATGTTACTGCACAATTTGTTCTGGTATGCGCATCCTCCATTTGTCTGGCCAGTGGTTCCCCTTCCCCTATGTCTGTCTCTTTGTCTTTCTGTAGTTCAGTCACAGGCGTTGGCCACAGTGGCTGCTGTTATGCATTTGTAATTCTGATCCAAGCAGGGTAAATGTTGATACATCACACACAAGGTTGTGGACTTCACACCTCTGAGTGTACCTATTTAGCGGGTTATCTATCATTGCACCGCTCCATTTGCTGTGATCCTTAGATGGTTTGTGTTGCTATATGTTATTAAGAGGCTACATGTGGGCCTAGCTGTCATAACATCACAGACTGACATCTGGACAGGCCCAAATATGACAGTCAGACAAAGGTCCACACATGGTGACAGGGTGCTAATAATGTTCTGCCAAACATAGACAGTTGGGAGACCGGTTTGGCAATTGCTTGTTTCGTCTTATGGGTATCACATCTGCTTTTACACTGCCTGCTTCAACACTGTCTGCCATTGCTGTTTTGACATGGCCCTTTCTTGTTTTGCAAATAGTTGCAAGGCAAATGCAATGTTAGGACAAGCAGAACAGATATACAAGGCATACTTGTGCTCCTTCTGTGACAACCTGTTTCATTCCAGGGGTATGGCTGTTGGCCAGTGACATGTTCTCAGCGCTGACACAGAAAGGTGGCAGCCTTTTATAAACTGGTAGTACACTGACCTTCAGGTACCTGCTGTCCTGCTAGGCACTGTACATCTCAACTTCTGAGAGCCAGACATCTGGACAAAGTCATAAGCAATTGGGGGACATAGGCCTAAATATAGGGACCAGTTCTAAGTATTGGCCTTACAGACCTAGAAAGGTGATTCAATAACAGGTTTTGGATTAGCATGCATTTTCTATAGGGTATGCAGTCTGACACTATAATCTGTCATTATTTTCTGACCTTAGTCTTACGTGATTTGCCAATGCATTGTCAGACAACCACTATTTCAGGATATACAGACCACAAATATGATGCAAACCTCTGGACATTTTTCAATAGGTCTGTACAGTTGAGAGGTATGGTAGGCACTGTGTAGGCTACTTCAAGCTGTGTATAGTCCATATTTGTGGCCCTGTGTCCATGACCTGTCCAGCTTTCCTGCAATAACAGATATTGACATCTGGACACTGTGTACAACTCCTACCTTGGGTGTAGCTGACATGCAGAAAAGATGGCATTCCAGTTCTTGGTACATGGCCCTGTCAACCACAATACTGTACCTAGGCCACTACGACACAACACCCAGGAGTAAGTGCTGGCCATATCCTGACAGTATTAACCACACATATACATAGCCCATTGACTCCTGCATATTGTGGACATGCAACAAGTTATCATGTTGATTGGGATAGCCCTGGCAATATGTGTTCTGCTGCTATTTCCCTACAAACATATGTGTTACTGCATTTCTATGGGAATATGAGTGTGGGGGGGCACACCTGTCAACTGTACACATTTGCACAGACTGTGCTGATATTTGCTTTACATTTTGGTTCCATTTAGCATAGTATTATGCCCTTTCATGGCAAATAAAGGCATATCACTAAAGACCACAGGTCAGAATGTAATGGCATACATTTGAGTTGCAGACTTCTTACCCTTCAAAGCCTTACTGTAACTGCAGGACCTGCTGTGATATCACTGTGCAACTCTGTAGAGGGTATTTCATCATTGTCACCATTTGTGGGCCTTTGACAGACATTTCCTAATGGTTTTCTATGGCTGACTTGCTGGCTGAGGCTGAGGGGTGAGTATGGGACCCCAACATTGACATCTTGCCTGTGACCTATGACCCCCAGTTAGTTGGCCCCACACATAGACTGCAGTGGGATTTGTCACCTTAGGTACTACTGCATAGTGTGGGGAAGCCAGTATTGAGAAAACATTTCTTGGTGTCTCACATAGCTATCAGTTGTCTGCTGCTATCCCAGTAGGTCACCCCATTCCCTTGCATGCATGCAGCAATAGCATAGATATACTACCAGAACATACTACTCCATTCATTTATTGTTAAGAATACTGACTTACCTTGTGCCTGTGGCAGTTGTGAGGATGGTGCTTGAGGGCTGTCTATGTCAGATGCACACAGTACACTGCCTTTACATGGTAAGGTACAGGTAGTGTGATGTGTGTGGTATCCATATCACTGTGTGTGCAAGTTGGAGAGAGGTGTCAGTCCCTGGGTCCCTACAGTGTCAGTGTGTGTGCTATGCGTTGCCTCTTTCCAAGGCCAGGTCATACTGAGCATGCCTCTGTCTGCCTATAGGGGCTGGCTCAGGGGCTTCCTCCTCCAAGTCATCCTCTGTGCCTGTGGGGACCTTGGCAATGAAGGGGGGCTGTGTAGACCTTCCCCGTGCTGTTCCTGACATAGCTGTTTTCACAGGATCATATTGTGTAGCATTATGAACATGTGTGGTCATGTGACTGGAGAGTACTGCAGGGCTCCACCAGTTATGTCAAGGCAGCGGAACCATGACATGAGCATCCCAAACAACACATGCTCTATAATGATCCTGGTTTGTGCATGTGCCTCATTATGGCATTCTTGTGTGCATGTGTGTACATTTCTGATGGGTGTCATCATCCATGGCTCTAGTGCATAGCCAGCATCCTCCAACAAATGGCCATACGGGATGTCCCCTCTGGCAAATCCCTGGTGCAGCTGTGAGGAAGGCCAGATGTGGGAATCATGATAGCTTTCAGGGCTGCCAGCACACACATTGATGATAATGCCCTTGCAGTTTATGTAGACCCTACCCTGTTCACCAGGTGGTGCTTTGATGTAGATGTGCATGCAGTCTATGGCACCCAGTACCTCTGGGTAGTCTGCTACATGGTGGAAGAGGCACATATTGCTGGTCCTCTCCTCAGGGGTGCTGGGGAAGTAAATGTGCTCACCAGCATGTGGTAGCATGGCTTCCAGGAACTGGTGGAGTACCCTGGATGCAGATGCCTGTGAGACCCCCCATGATGTCCCCACTAGGTCTTTGGAAAGTAGTTGCATCTAATATTCTTAAGGCTATACATACCTTGGTATCCACTAGGATGGGTTCACCTGTGTTAGCTCTGAGCCTGAGGTGAGGCTGTCACAGCTCTATGAGTTGCTGAAGTATGTCCCTGTCCACCCTGTAGTGCTCTACTATCTCCAGATCATGTAGCCCCTGGGTCTGAACACTCTTCTCCTCCTCCTCAGTCTATGGCGGTTGTCAGCATTATCCTCCTCACTGCCCTTAGCCTCTAGCACATACTGATGTATCAAAGTGACAGCAGCCCCTAACATTTTGTCAGTTAAAATTTCCCCGAGTGTGTACACCAATGGTGCAGAGTTTGTGGGAAAAAACAGACTGAAAGGTGTTTGCATGGTTTATACTGTTGTGCTGCAGATGCTGTCTGTATGATTGGCTGACTATGATACATTCCACCTGCCAGCTATATTATTTGTACTTGATTGTTTTTATTCTGCCATTTCCCATTTATTTTTTTCCCTTCCCGTTTCCGCCCCTTTTATGCCCCGCGGTGCACCACACAAACCCACTGCCCAAATGCAAACAATTCAGCTATTTCCATTTTTTTTTTTAAGACTCGGTATTCACCATGCAAACATGTTTAGCTAAAGTAAACACTTTTAAACAGAAATGGCCCTCTCCTGAACATGACACACTCCTCATTTCATGGAATAAGTAAATACAGCCTCAGACACACCCCCTTGCTTAGCTGTGCTTAGCTAAGCTCAAATGGAAGCTGTGGAGCTCCAATGTGCTTACACCAAGCAAGACACATACCCCTTTTCATGTCAGCTGCTTCTCCTGCTTACACCACTGCATTATAACTCCTACATGGTTAGGTGCATCCAGACAATGGTCTCCCATTTTGCTGTTCAGTAAATTTTGCTCATTTGCATACCCCACTGCCTTAGTCCCTTGTTACTCCACTATACCAGAGCCTTTCTCCTTAGTAACCATTGTTACCTGTTATTGTTTTGGTTCTGCATGCTACACACTATAATGGCAAAATGCAGATTTCACTTAAAATTGTGTTTTCACATTTTTTTTTAATATTTTCTGCATGATCTCATTTGCTTGCCACTGTGCTATGTTTAAATGGCCAAAATTGTCCAAAAAAAAAAAACTTTTATTTTCATTATTTTTCAACTGTTTTCCATGCCAATGGCCATATTTTTGGCCAATGGCATGCCTAATGATCATAATGAGATGTCATGCCCCCGTTTTGATTTTTGCAGAAATGTACACGGTTAGTAAACAAATACATTTCTGCAATGGACACTGCCCTGATACGGATGCCTGTCCGCTTACTGAATCACTAATTCACCTCATTTGCATGATTTTCACCAGCAAATGAGGTAATTAGCATTATTCAATGGTGTCCATGCCAGAATAGTGCTGGCAGGCTCGTGCACACCCCCAGCCTTGTTTACTGAATCGCTCGGCAGCCATATTCATGCAGAAGCTGCTACACTATTCTGGTATGGTAAAATTGCTTTATTGAATCCCGTGGTCAGTGAAAATTGAACAATTCCCATACATCAAAATATAAAATGCCAAAAAGTTTGCTCCCATCCAAATTAAAACCACAGTGCAATATTTTCATATGATAAAATCAATTTATATACTTAACTAACTAAAATATAAAATTAAACATTAAGATTCATATCTAAATTCATGCCATTAGGTTGCAAAGTTCTATAATTAATAATAAATCTGGTATCCATTTGTAACAACCTATGTGCAAAATCACTCCCCGAGTGATTCAAGTTTCACTGAGTGTTTTCAATTACTTAATTATAATGTTTGAAAATGTTTATATTTAAAAGGCTGCATGATGGTATAGAAGTTATTCCTTGAAGGCAATGTGTCGAGGTATCAGAAGCACCTGTAAAGTTTGATGTGTTGCAGCTAACTATGCCTTTGGCTTCTTATTTTTTGTTATTTTTTCATGTGCTGTACATAACTTACATGACTTACATTACCAGAAGCAGGCAGAAGAGCACTCAAGCTCTTGTGATCAAACCATGCCAACCATGTTTAAATCCTGCATTACCCATACCTAATAATGAATTATAGCAACATTGTATTTTCTTTTCTTTGCATTTCTAAATATGCATGCCCAGTGCCACCTACTTGTACTCTAGGAATTTCATGTGTTGGTGTCTTTATATTAGAAACACCACTGTTGGTCATTACTATTACACATACCTGGCTACATGTATGGTTATTCTAATCCAGTCTCATTTTTTGGGTGCCAGAAAATAGCACACTATCTACTTTTGAAACTGAATCCTGACAAAGGAAGTAACCGCAAGTTTTGGCTATGAAGGAGTACAAAATCAGATACAAGGCAGAAGTTTCAGGATGGGGAAATTGTTGCAGTATCATTGGTCAATAATTACCATAGAATATACTTTTTGGGATGACAAGAGTACACATGGGTTTGGTACTGAAAGGTAACAGGTGCCATACTTTAACTGGTACAAAGTTATTTTAGTAAAGGAGACACTGAGATGATCAATTACAAGGTGGTGGTCTCATGTGGTGCAATGACAACTGAGCAAAGAAAAGAAGGAGGAGTTGTCTTTCAGTTTGCATGCAAAGGGTTTGAGATTAATAACTTAGCTGTAATAAATAAAAGACAAAGGATGTGATGCTGACAAGCATAGCTAGTCATTGCTATAAAAAGTCTCCAACATCAAGACAAAAAGGCTGCATATCTCAGATATTGAACAGTAACCTCCATCCTTCTCTAACAATGAGGACCATGGTAAATAAGGTGTGTGTGTGTGTGTGTGTGTGTGTGTGTGTGTGTGTGTGTGTGTGTGTGTGTGTGTGCATGTGTGTGTGTGTGTGTGATTGTAAATCAAATCTCAAAGAGTGTGTGTGCCAGCTACTTGGGCAGAGACATGAAGCACTGGGTGGACAGAGAGGGTGCTGAAGGTCTTGGCTTGGCCACTCAGCTGAGATCTCAACTCTATAGCTGTACCAGTGGGGAGTCTTATTGGGGATCTGGAGAAAGAGGGAGAACCCAGCCCCAGACTGACTGTGGTCTCTGTGTGCTCTTAAGGAAAATTGAACTTTACTGTGTGTATACTTGTTATCCTCCCAGTGTGTGTGTGTGTGTCCCACTGTTGCCAGTGGTGAGGACTGAGGTTCCTTGATTACTGGGCCAGTGGTGGGGCATCACAAGGGGAAATATTTATGGCAGTGGCATCATAGTGTGATATTTCTGTATTGTTGTGGGACTATACCAGTATGTACCAGTATAATGAGATATGGATAATATGCTGGAGTGGAAGCTAAATGAAAAATCATATGTCCTAAGATATCTCTCTGCATAGTCCATCATTTCTAGCTGACCCATGATTATGAATGATCTTATCAATTTATGTCTTTGAATGTGACCCACCTGAAACAAAAAGAGGAAGTAAAGATGATGAGACCTCACCCTGAGATCAGCAATCAAATGGATGAGAGTTGTTTTTTGGGGAAATTGTAGATTAAAATGATAAGCAAAATGTGATACAACAAAATGTAGAATGAGATTAGATGCTTATTCAGGTTGTATACATTTCTTTGCATTTCTAAAATATGCATGCCCAGTGCCACCACTTGTACTCTAGGAATTTCATGTGTTGGTGTTCTTATATTAGAAACACCACTGTTGGTCATTACTATTACACACATACCTGGCTACATGTATGGTTATTCTAATCCAGTCTCATTTTGGGTGCTGTGAAAATATCATCTACTTTTGAAACTGAATCCTGACAAAGGAAGTAACCGCAAGTTTTGGCTATGAAGGAGCAATACAAAATCAGATACAAGTGCAGAAGTTTCAGGATGGGAAATGTTGGTATCATTGGTCAATAATTACCATAGAATATACTTTTGGGATGACAAGAGTACATGCTGGGTTTATACTGAAAGGTAACAGGTGCCACTTTAACTGGGACAAAAGTTATTTTTATAAAGGAGACACTGAGATGATCAATTATAAGGTGGTGGTCTCTATGTGGTGCAACGACAACTGAGCAAAGAAAAGAAGGAGGGTGGGAGTTGTTCTTTCAGTTTGTATACAAAGGGTTTGAGATTAATAACTTTAGCTGTAATAAATAAAAGACAAAGGATGTGATCCTGACAAGCATTGCTAGTCATTGCTATAAATAGCCTCCAACATCAAGACAAAAAGGCTGCATATCTCAGATATTGAACAGTAACCCATCCTTCTCTAACAATGAGGACCATGGTAACAAGGTGTGTGTGTGTGTGTGTGTGTGTGTGTGTGTGTGTGTGTGTGTGTGTGTGTGTGTGTGTGTGTGTGTGTGTGTGTGTGTGTGTGAATCAAATCTCAAAGAGTGTGTGTGTGTCAGCTACTTGGCAGAGACACATGAAGCACTGGCTGACAGGAGAGGGGTGCTGAAGGTCTTGGCTTGGCCACCAGCTGAGATCTCAACCCCATAGCCTGCACTCAGTGGGGAGTCTTATTAGATCTGAGAAAGAGGAGAAAACCAGCCCCAGACTGACTGTGGTCTCTGTGTGCTCTAAGGAAAATTGAACTTTACTGTGCATACTGTTATCCTCCCAGTGTGTGTGTGTCCCACTGTTGCCAGTGTGAGGATTGAGGTTCCTTGATTACTGGGCCAGTGGTGGGGCAATCACAAGGGGAAATAGACATGGCAGTGGCACTCAGTGTGATATTTCTGTATTGTTGTGAATTCATACCAGTATGTACCAGCATAATGAGATAAGAATAATATGCTGGAGTGAAGCTAAATGAAAAATCATATGTCCTAAGATAAGTCTCTCCACAGCCCATCATTTCTAGCTGACCCATGATTATGAATGATCTTGACTAATTTTATGTCTTTGAATGTGACCCACCTGAAACAAAAAGAGGAAGTAAAGATGATGAGACCTCACCCTGAGACTGTAGCAAATCAAATGGATGAGAGTTGTTTTGGGGAAATTGTAGATTAAAATGATAAGCAAAATGTGATACAACAAAATGTAGAATGAGATTAGATGCTTATTCAGGTTGTATACACCACCGCCACCACCATGCATGGCCTCTGAGGACCCACATTGGCTATTTAGCCATGCACACTTCTGGTGACCCATTCCAAACTTTCAATGTGATCTGACAAGGTAACCGCAGTTTTGGCTATGAAGGAGTACAAAATCAGATGGCAGAAGTTTCAGGATGTAGAAATTGTTGCAGTATCATTGGTCAATAATTACCATAGAATATACTTTTGGGATGACAAGAGTACACATAGTTTGGTACTGAAAGCGGTAACAGGTGCCACGCTACTAACTGGGACAAAAGTTATTTTAGTAAAGGAGACACTGAGATGATCAATTACAAAGTGGTGGTCTCATGTGGTGTGCAATCCAATAACTGAGCAGCAAAGGAGGAGTTGTCTTTCAGCTTGCATGCAAGTACTTGAGATTACTAACTTAGCTGTACAAATAAAGACAAAGGGGATGTGATGCTGGACAAGCATAGCTGGGGTCATTGCTATAAAAAGCTCCAACATCAAGACAAAAAGGCTGCATATCTCAGATATTGAACAGTAACCTCCATCCTCAACAATGAGGAATCATGGTAAATAAGGTGTGTGTGTGTGTGTGTGTGTGTGTGTGTGTGTGTGTGTGTGTGTGTGTGTGTGTGTGTGTGTGCATGTGTGCTGCAGGTAAGCGTGTGTGTGTGTGTGGGATTGTAAATCAAATCTCAAAGAGTGTGTGTGCCAGCTACTTGGGCAGAGACATGAAGCACTGGGTGGACAGAGAGGGTGCTGAAGGTCTTGGCTTGGCCACCAGCTTTATTCCCAAACCCCATAGCTGTACCAGTGGGGAAGTCTGGGGATCTGGAGAAAGAGGGGAGAACCCATTCCAGAGACCGACTGGGTGGTCTCTGTGTGCTCTTAAGAAAATTGAACTTTACTGTGTGTGTATACTTGCTATCCTCCCAGTGTGTGTGTCCCACTGTTGCCAGTGGTGAGGACCGAGGTTCCTTGATTTCAAGGCCAGTGGTGGGGCATCACAAGGGGAAATATTTATGGCAGTAAGTATCATAGTGTGATATTTCTGTATTGTTGTGGGACTATACCAGTATGTACCACAGTATAATGAGATATGGATAATATGCTGGAGTGGCTAAATGAAAATCATATGTCCTAAGATATCTCTGCATAGTCCATCATTTCTAGCTGACCCATGATTATATGAATGATTCGTCAATTTATGCTCCTTGAATGTGACCCACCTGAAACAAAAAAGAGGAAGTAAAGATGACGAGACCTCACCCTGGAGATCAGCAATGAAATGGATGAGAGTTGTTGGGGAAATTGTAGATTAAAATGATAAGCAAAATGTGATACAAACAAATGTAGAACAGATTAGATGTTTATTCAGGTTGTATACAATTCACCGCCACCATGCAGCCACTTGGTGACCCATTGGCTATCTATTTCCCCCCAGTAGCCATAAACACTGTTCCAAACTCTCAATGTGCATACTGTTTTCTGCTTTACTTCTACAATGAGTACAGATATGTGGATTTAATTTAAAACTTGTATTTCAGATTTTATAGCACAAGCACTGCTAGACATTTGCTAAACAAAACAATACAGTCTCACAATGAAAACAGACTTAGTATTAAAACTGCTCTGTGTTTGAAACTCACATTCACTGAAATAGCATTGAAACCCATTCAAAAGAAAGTATTCGGGTCAGTGGTGGATTAAGTTTACCTTTGGGCTGTTTTCAAATCATATGCCCCTTGCACACATTTTAGGACCATGCAAAAGTTCTTTGATTCACCTTCCTGATTATATTAAATTATAATATATAATAATTAAATTATATCCCTTGTATAATACAACACCACTTGTTAGAGCATGTTTGAAATTTATAGTTTTGAATATTTTTCCAGTAAGCAATGAAACAAAACATATGAACCAATAATGCCAAAACTGCCCAATTCAGAATATTTCAACCATAAAAGACCACTGAAACGTCTGGCATTACAATCCACTAATATCAGGCAGTATGCACAATCTCTGCAGAAGTAAAATTTATTTGAATAATTCCACATTAAGGAGATCTATAACTAATGAAAAGGTTGCTGCTAGCTAACAACTTTATATTTCAGTGTTTCATCTACAAATTCAGTGCCTGCTGCCTTTGAAGAATAAATTGCCTGTGTTACATTAAAAATGGTAAGCTGGTAATATTGTAATAGAGAATGCATGGTAAACTGAAAACAGGTTCCTAGTTATTCGGCATTTCATCCAAAGGAGGACATACCCACCCTCTTAAAATACAACACAGTATCAGCAATCCATCTACATACTGTTCGAGTAGAAAGTACTGTTGTGTAGACTTACCATAAATGTAGATGTTCGAGTGTATTCACTGTTGTGGTTATCACATTTGGGTTATCTGCCTGCATGTAGCCCTCAGTTGGCCTGAATACCAGAGTCTTCAGATATCTGCATCGGATATTGTTGCTTCTTCCTTGATGTCAGGTCATCAGGGGTATAAAACATGCAGCCGATGCCATTACATCAGTTTTTCTTGCCCCAGATGTCAGGTGTCCCATAACAGGAAGCAATTATATGGTACGGTAACATCCCCATCAAAAAGCAAATACACCAGAAAAAATAAATATACCAACTATAAGGAGAGGTAGATCCAAGAGAAGTCAGGGCTAGAATACACTCGAATATCTACATTTATGGTAAGTGTACACAACTGTACTATATTCTTCGTGAGCCACCGTTGCAGTCAATACATTTGGGTTGATTCCAAAAGCGTAAGGAAGGGAGGAGGAAGTTAAAAAAGCATTAGGTTTGAAGTATTAATCCCCGCTGCAGACTGGTAGAAAATCCAGTCTCGATTTAGAAAAGATAGGCAAGTGGTAAGGCTTGATGAAGTTATGTACATAGCCCAGGTAGCAGTTTCTAGGATGTCCAGGGACCCCTCTGGAGAAATGCTGCAGAGGTAGATGATGCAATTTGGTGGAATGTGATCTTATACCCGTGGGGTAGGTTTTCCATGGTGTTGTAGCAGAAATGAATGCAATGCGCCATCCATTTGGAGATGGTTATTTGAAATGGCCTTCCCTTCGCCCCGCAGCAAAGCAACCAAAGTAGCCAGTTCTCAGATTTTCTGTTAGGTTGGAACAAATAGAATCTGGTGCCAATTGTGTGCATTATCCAAAAGAGTGCAGTATTTGTTCCCCTTGTTTTGTGGATTAGGGAAAAAGCAGGCAAACATCGACCGATTTCTAGGGCCAAAGAAGACACCACCCTTTGGGCAAAGAAGTGGGTTAGTCCTGAGGGAAACCCCGTCCACATGGGATAATGAAGGGTTCCACTGCCATGAGGCTAGCTTCTTCATGATGTCAGGTCATCGGGGTATAAAACATACGGCGATGCCGTACATCAGTTTTCTTGCCCAGATGTCGGGTGTCCCCATAATAGGAAACAGGTACAAATGGTATGGTAAAACCCCCATCAAAAAGCAAATACACAGAAAAAAAATAGACATACCAACTATATAAGGAGAGGTAGATCCAAGAATCCAGGGGGCTGGGGGGTAGCCAGGACGCAACAGTGAATACCTTTCGAGAATATCTACATTTGTAGTAGTGTACACAACTGTACTATATTCTTCGTGTTTCACTGTTGCAGTCATCACATTTGGGTTGATTCCCCAAAGCTAAGGAAGGAGGAGGAAGTTAAAAACATTGATTCAGCTATTAATCCCTGCAAGACTGCAGTGGCAAATCCAGCTCCAGTTTAGAAAAGATGAGCAAGTGGTGAGCAGTGAAGTTATGTGCATGTCAGGTAGCAGCTTCTAGGATGTCCCTGGTAGGGACCCCTCTGAGGAAATGCTGCAGGAGGTAGATCGGTTCTGGTGGAATGATCTGCCTACCCTGTGGAGTAGGTTTTCCATAGTGCTTGTAGCAGGGCCTGTCGCTATCCATTTGGAGATGGTTTGGTTTGATGGCCTTCCTCTGCAGCAAGCTAACTAGCAGCTGCTCCGTTTCTGAGTTGATCTGTCCAGAATCTAAGATTGTCTGTCAGTACGACATTTGTTTTTGTGGATTGGGGGAAAAAAGCAGGCAAATGAATATGGACGATTTAAGATGAAAGAAGACACCACCTTGGGCATAAAAGAAAGGTTAGTCCTGAGGGAAACCCTGTCACATAGGAGATAATGAAGGGTTCCACTGCGCGAAGACTGTAATTCAGGCACTCTTCTTGCTGAAGTGATGGAGGGATTGATGTCAGGTCATCAGGGTATAAACATGCAGCCGACATTACATCAGTTTTTCTTGCCCCAGATGTTGTGGTGTCCCCATAATAGAAGTACTAAATGGTATGTAAAACCCCATCAAAAAGCAAATACACAAGAAAAACAGACATACCAACTATAAGAGGTAGATCCAAGAGAAGTCAGGGGCTGGGACTAGGATCGCAAATAGGAATACACTCGAATATCTACATTTATGGTAAGTAAGACAACTGTACTATATTCTTCGTGTTCACTTCTGCTGCAGTCATCACATTTGGGTTGATTCCCCAAAGCTAAGTGAAGGAGGAGGAAGTTAAAAAGCATTAGGGTCAGTTATTAATCCCTGCAAGATTGCAGTGGCAAATCCAGCTCCCGGATTTTAGAAAAGATAGGCAAGTGGTAAGGCTTTGATGAAGCAGTACATAGCTCCAGGTAGCAGCTTCAGGATGTCCCTGGTAGGGACCCCTCTGAGAAATGCTGCAGAGGTAGATGCGGTTCTGCGGGAATGTGATCTATAATTCTGTGGGGTAGGTTTTCCATGGTGCTTGTAGCAGAAATGAATGCAATGCGCTATCCATTTGGAGATGGTTTGGTTTGAAAATGGCCTTTCCCTTCTGCCCCCTGCAGCAAAGCTAACTAGCAGTTGCCTGTGATTTTCTGTTAGGGTTAGTCCTGTCCAAATAGAATTCGTTGTTCGTAGTACATCCAAAGAGTGCAGTATTTGTTCCTCGTTTTGTGGATTAGGGGAAAAAAGCAGGGCAAATGAATGGACCATTTAGGGCCAAAGAAGACACCCGTACCTTTGGGCATAAAAAGAAGGGTTAGTCCTGAGGAAACCCTGTCCACATGGGAGATAATGAAGGTTCCAATTAAGTGAGGGCCTGTAATTCAGGCACCTTCTTGCTGAAGGATGCATAGAAGGAAGCGCTCAGGTCATCAGGGTATAAACATGCAGCTCGATGCCATTACATCAGTTTTCTTACCCCAGATGTCAGGTGTCCCCATAATAGGAAGCAATTAAATGGTATGGTAAAACCCCATCAAAAAGCAAAATACACAAGAAAAAATAAGGTTTTCCAAGAAAGGAATTTCAACTCAGCTGTAGCCACTGGTTCAAAGGGAGGAAGAGTGAGCTTTTCCAATACAAAGTTAAGGTCCCAGGCTGGAGTGGGAGCTCTCTTGTGGGGTTTTAAATTTTTGGCCCCTCTAAGGAATTGCTTTAGCAAGGGGTGAGAAAAAAAGGTTGGCTCTGTATTATAATGTGCTGAAATGGCAGAGGCATGAATTTTAATTGATGAGAAGAATAGGCCCCTGTAGAGCATTTCTGTTAAGTACTGTAGAATCTGAGGTACGCTGGGCACCATTATGCCCATCCCCTGAGCCAGGCTCCAGGAACAGTATGTTTTCCAATTTTCAGCATAGGATTTTCTAGTACTAGGCCTCCTTGCCTCCAGAATGACATCCAGTACCTGCTTACTGAGGGATGCTAAGGGAGAGCTCAAGGAAATAGCCAGGCTGCAAGGTTCAGGGTTTGAAGCTAAGGGTGCAGAATCTGGCCTGCCTGCTGGGATAGCAGGGAAGGGGTCTGAGGCAGGTGCCATGGTTGTAGCAGTGCCATACTGCGCAAGAGGGGGTACCAGTGCTGTTGTGGCCAGTCTGGTGTAATCAGTATTGTCCTTGGCTTGTCCTGTTTGATCTTTAGTAGAACCTTCGAGAGGAGAGGCAGAAGAGGAAAGGCATAAACTGAGAGGCTTTCCCAGGTGAAGGACAGGGCATCTACTTTCCAAGCTTGGCTGTGGGGAGTTCTTGTGCAGAATTTGTTCAACTGGTAGTTCTGAGGGGAGGCAAACAGGTCTATCTCTGGAGTCCCCCATTTGTTCCTCAAGAGGTTGAATATTTTGGCATCTAGTTTCCATTCATGTGGGTCCATGAGATTTCTGCTTCAGTCATCTGCCAGTGAATTTAGTATGCCTGGCAGGAATTGCACTTGCAGGTGTACTTGGTAGCTCAAGGCTGTGTTCCACAGAGCTATGGCTAGTCTGCAGAGAGGGTACGGGTGGGTTCCCCCCTGCTTGTTTATGTACCACATAACTGTGGTGTTGTCTGTCTTTACCAATAGTTGTCCTGGAAGAATATGGTCTTTGAAGGCTGTCAGAGCATTCTGTACCGCTAACATTTCTTTTTGATTGATATGCAGGTGCATCTGTCTCGGGTTCCATTTGCCCTGAATGCACTTCCCTGCCATGTGAGTCCCCAATGCATAGTCTGATGCATCTGTTGTTGGGGTTTGGGCAGCACAGGGTAGATTGAAAGGGAGTCCCTTGTTGTGGTAGCAAGCCTCTGCCCACCAAAGGAACTCTGTCTTGATACAAGGAATGATTGTAATCATTGTTTCCAGGTCCTGAGAATGTTGACACCATAGGCTTTTTAGATACCATTGGAGTTTCCTCATATGCAGTCTTGCATATGGAATTATTAAAATGCAAGAGGCCATGAACCCCAAGGCTTGTAGTATTCTCCTTGCAGATAGCTGAGGTTTTGTGGCCAATAGTTTGAAGTAGGTTATCAAGTAAACTTGTTTGTCTGGAGTGAGGAATGCCATCTGGGAAGTTGTGTTCAAGCTTGCTCCCAGGAATACAATCAGTTGGCAGGGTACAAGGTGAGAATTCTTTTCATTGATGGTGCACCCCAATGAGGTTAGAAGTTCTTTACGAATGCCAGGTGTTGTAATAGCAAGTCCTGGCTCTCTGCCTAAATCAGACAATCGTCCAAATATGGGTAAATTTGAATATTTCTCTGCCTTTAAAATGCAATGACTGGAGCTAGGCACTTTGTGAATACCCTGGATGCAGTAGATAAGCCAAAGGGAAGTGCAGAGAACAGATAGTGCATGGAGCCTACCCTGAAGCATAGGTATTTCCTGCAAGATTCCCTTATTGGGATGTGCAGGTAAGCTTCCTTTAAGTCTAGGGTTGCCAGCCAGGCACCCTTGGCTAGCATGGGAAGAAGCTGTTGCAGAGTTAGCATTTTGAATTTTGGAGCTACCAGAAAGGTGTTGAGAATAGAGAGGTCCAGGATAGGATGCCAGGAGTTGTCTTTTCTGGGTACCAGAAAAAGTCTTGAATAAAAGCCTAGCCCTCTTTGTTCTGCTGGGACAGGCTGATATTGAGGAGAGAGAGAACCTGCTGTTGGGCCTCCACCCACTGATTTGGGGGTAGATCTGGCCAACCATTTGGTGTTGATAGGGTGTGGAAGTGGAATCTGTATCCTTGGGAAACTATGTTCAAAACCCAATTGCCCTGGGTAATGAGTTCCCAGTTTTTTGCATGCAGGACAAGCTTTCCTCCTAAGGGGGCAGGTAGTAGAGCAGGGCTTGGAAGGGTTAAGGTTAAGTCATTGTGCCATTTTTCTGTAGGGGGGTGGCTTACTACTTCCTGCTTTGGAAGTGGGAGCTCCCCACTGCTTAGGTTTGTGTGAAGCCTGAGACTGTAGCATAGGTGGTCTACTGTTCCTGGGTTTCGACTGAAAAGTCCTAGAAGGGACTGGAAAGGACCAGTTTTTAGAAGGCCAATGCCTACTAAATCTGGGAAGCTGTACTTGTAGGAAATCTTTAATAGTTTGCATAGATTTAGCTTTTTCCTCCATCCTTTTGAAGACTTCTTCTGCTTTGTTGCCAAAAAGGCGGTCTTGGTTTAAGGGAGCATCCAGTAATTTAGCTTTTACATGATCTGGCAAGTTTTGTTCCTTAAGCCAAGCATGCCTTCTAAGTACGGACCCAATGACAGCAGCCCCACAAGATGCTTCTAAAGCATCAAAACCACATTGCAAAGTATGTTTACCAACTTGTTCTGCATAATGCATTCAATCCTGTAATTCTTTGTGTTCAGTACAGTCAGGAATCAACATAATTTTCTGTTTAAGTAGCCCCATAACATTCTGCTGATAATTTAACATATGAAACTGGCAATTTAAAGCCCTGATGGCCAAAGTAGCAGAAGTGTATGAAAGTGCTAAAAAACTATTTGGAGTTTGGTTTCGTTTTGTGGTCATTCGAGTTATCATATTGGTTTTGTCTGTTGTGGTAGAAGTGTATACCTTCTTACTCCATCTGTCTAAGGCTCTAGAATCTCTATCAGAAGGTGCCTTTTCACACTTGGGAAATGGTATCTGGATCCACAGAAGGATTCTTGAAGAGGAACTTGTGAGAGTCAGGTACTCTGTAATACCTGTCAGGTTTTCTGGGAGTTGGAGGTAAAGTGTCCGGGGAAAGGCTAGATTTCAAGAAAGCATCATCTACAATGTCCAGAACAGGAGGGATAGCTAAAGGCCTGTGTTGAGGTAGGAGTAAGAATTCCCTAAGCCTCTTTTTGGAGTCAGAGTAATCCTGGCTTTCCCAGCAGAAATGCTCCCTAAGAGTGTGCAAGGTTTCACCAAAAGAAAAATCTTCTGGAGGGGAAGCAGAAGGAATGGAATCCTCTGCATCAGAATCCTCCTAAGTAGATAAGGGCAAATCCTGGTAATCAGAAGGAGCAGAAAAATCAGATTCCTGATCAGAAGAATCAGAAAGAAACTCAGTTCCAGATCTCTTAGAGGGGGAAGGCTGACTTCCCCTAATCAAGGTAATGAGATCTTCAGCCATTCTAAGCATTTGTTTTTTAGGCATATGGACCTGGGCCTGCAGTTTGGTCATCAGTTTTCTAGGCATGGTGCAAGTTTTAGGCCTGGATGAAAATGATGGTGTAGGTTTAATATGAATGTCTGTAAGCCTGAATACACTTTCAGAAGCCGGTGCCTGCACAGCGGCTCCAGATCCATCCAAGGTAGAGATATCTGCTGGTCACATAGTCGAAGAAGCATCTCATGGCATACCAGACTCCGAATGGGTCTCAGTAGAGGCCTGCAAATCAGAAGTAGTGTGTTTCAGGGGCTGCGAAAGCACCTCACCAAGTACCGGCGGACTGGTGACTAGCTTAACAGAAGCATCGTCGGCAGTTTTGGACCTATGTGGTCTGTCTCTCTCTTTATCCTTACATTTTTTCAGAAGATCAGTAGTCAGATGGCTTGACAAAGCCATTTTGGAGTACACAGAATGAGTATGAAAATAATTAGCTGCAAAAATAGCCTGATAATGGATAGTTCAGGTGTTGAATAAGGCACAAAACCGACGAGGGACATTGTGGTCTGGGCCTAAGCAGGGGATGCAGTAAGAATGAAAATCTCTATGAGGTATTTACTTTCCACAGGTAAGACAATTATTAACTTTTACTGACATCAGTTAGAGCAAGAAAAGGGATCCCCAATGGGGTACTTAGCATTTTTGAAGACTTCGAGTCTGAAACTCGAAAATGAAAATTTCAGGAGCCGGACGACCGGCAATTGCGAACTGCTTCTGCTTCGGGCACCGCACGGCAAGAAAGACTGATGTAATGGCGTCAGCTGCATGCTTTATACCCCTGATGACCTGAAGTCAAGGAAGAAGTGATAGCATCTGACGCAGAAATCCGAAGACTCTGGTATTCAGGCCAGCTGAGGGCTACCTGCAGGCAGATAACCCAAATGCGATGACTACAACAGTGAAACATGAAGAACATCCACAGACTTCTGCATCAAAACAAAAGTATGCTATCTGTTGTGCTACTAACACTGCTTTAAAATTCTATACCACAATAGTGAAACCATTTGCTAAACAAAACAGTTGAACATTACAAACAGACTTAGCATGAGCAGCAATAAATTTTTCTTCCTTTGAAAATCTATTCCTTGAAAATGTACTTGAAACTAAATTCCTTGAAAAATGCACCTGAAACTCAGTTCCTTGAAAAATGCAGCTTCCTAGTTGGGGTAGAAGATTCAAGCTCTTGCTTCCAAGGTACAGGTTTTGAGCCTAAGCAAATTGCTATCCACTTGCTAATCCTAACTAGGGCATTTCACTCCCTCATACACATACACCTCAACCTCTTAGTACAAGAAATCTGGACAAAGCCTAAAATTAATATGGACAGATTATAAATATTGCTCTCATGAACTTAGAAAATTGCTAGAATAACAGGAGTTGTGTTAGTATGCATGTTTCTAAAGGATAAGAAGTCTAAAACTCAAATTTCTGTCATTATTTAACAACTTCAATCTTTTTTATCAGGAACAGACAAAAATATGGGGCAAAAATATGGACATTCTGCAAACACCTAGAAAGTTGAGGGTACACTACCTACTTATTACACACACACACACACACACACACACACACACACACACACACACACACACACACACACACACACACATGCACACACACACCTCTCTCCCTCTTACACACACACACACACACACACACACACACACACACACACACACTCACACACACACACACACACACACACAGACACACACCCCTCCCTCCCTCTTACACACGCATGCACACACACACACACACACACACACACACACACACACACACACACACACACACACACACACACACACACACACACACACACACACCTACCTCTCACTTGTCTGTTTGTGGTCCACTGTGCAGTCCAAACATCTTCTGTAATTCAAATTCCATGTGTGCAGAAGATGAAGACATAAACAATTGGTCACACAGAGGCAACAGGTATCTGTGACCTGTTTTTGTCTTCTGCATCTGTGTGACCGGAAGCAAAGGGCATTCTTAAAGAATGCCCTTAATTTTTTTTTTTTTTTAATTAAAAGAAAATTAATCTCCCTGGTGCACCACTATTGATGTTATGTTTTCCAGACAATATGCTGTCCAGAAAATGCAGTCTCCGTTTTCTGACAGTGTCCTTTAATTCTGGACAGTCCGGAATAATTCTGTATGGTTGACAACCCTACACCCCCTACAATTGGAATGAACTACTTCTGTATATCAAACCTCCCTGAAACCTCTTAAAGCACAACTTGATAACTAGATGGATAATCATAGCTTCATGCCTGTCATTAATGCTAATCACCTGTTCTTATCATTACAAAGGTTATGTTGCTAAGCTTATTTGATGGCTTTCTGGCTTTTAACTTAATATAGACAGAAATTTTTTTTAACCTGTGAACATATTTCATTTGACTTCATTTTTTTCAGAACCGGCAGTCATTTTAAATGCATTAACAAGGAGTCTCACACATAAACTTGACAATACTTTGTTGTATATCCAGTCTTAGTCTGAGATCCCATGTTACAAAATTTAAGTAGCTAAATGCTACAGTTTTGTTTACAGACAGATACCAAGGGTTTGTAACAACTATTGGCTAAACTGACCTATACTAATATATTTTTTGTAACTGATATGTTTACATAAAACTGTTGCTATCTGCTTTGATTTTTTTAAAGACTGCACACACTGATACATTTATATATGATCCAATTTTAAGCATTGATTCTGTGCGTAAATATATACAAGACCGACACTGGTTCAATTACTTATGCATGTGCTATTGACTCACTTCACTAATGAGTTTCTGAATATATGAAATGAATGTGAGTAAGAATGCGGAAGTGTGCATTTTTATTAGTTGCCAAATATCTGAGGTGTCTGACTGACTGCATATCCACAAATTTGAGCTTGAGTATATTTATTCATTATGAATGAATTAATTTTTGTCTTAGGTGAGAGAACTAAACAGGCAGTAAAATACAGTTGTCAGAATTAAGATGCTGTGTCTATTATATCCAGTTTAAGTTTTTATTTCATAATACTTGTGTTACTCTCAGCTAAACATGTTTTCACAACTTGTTCTGGATTACATGATGGGATATGGACAGCAAACATTATTCCATCATGATTGTTTCAGCCGTGCTCAGCTATTATGTTTCTATGATGTGGTTGAACTTTTGTGATATCAGTGTTAACTATTTCATAAAGATTTCCAACAAGTATCTTAATGCACCTGAGCTTACAGAAAAATGTAAACAATTCATTGACTGAGAAAAATCTTGGAGGTATAGCCTAGCTTTCTTTTGTTCGTAAATATTTTATACCTCATTTTAATCACAATACATATCTCCTTTGCCATGCTATGTATGTTATTTGAGCACTGTCCACTTGTGATGTATTGGCAAGGCAAAAAAATAAAAATCGCAAAACATGTATGTCTACAACGAGTGGAGCTTGGCTTTATTGGCCTGAATGTACCCATGAAGACTTAAAAAATAAAAAGCAAAAACTCAAGGACATTT
The DNA here is from genome assembly GCF_019279795.1 of Protopterus annectens. NCBI lineage: Eukaryota > Metazoa > Chordata > Ceratodontiformes > Protopteridae > Protopterus > Protopterus annectens. Next base: position 1,122,032,131 of record NC_056732.1, on the reverse strand, counting down.
GGAAGCCATGTAGATGAAACACTAATACTTTCTCAAGGGTCTGTTTGCATATATGACATGGGCCTTCACTACAGAAGGTTTAACATTTTATAGAGTGAAGAATCCAGCTTGGATGTCTCTTTCTTTCAGTTTTTACCAAATGTTTTGCCTTTATGACCATTTTCCCTTTGGATATTTTGTTTTCCTGTAATGTGAAATATCATTGGTTATTGTGTGTATTTCTAAATATCCTTAGTAAAACTGATATCTGAAAAAGATTTTATGCTCAGTCTGGTAATTTAGTATATTTTTATATCTGTAAACATATTTACTAAAAGTAATATTATAACAAATCCTTAAATCACTCTCTTAAATGGTGCCCTTGAATGTGTGCTCCTCAAACACCATAGAGGTAATTGAATTAATAGAGCACATGTTGCTGTAATTTGATTTAAAATGTTTCCATACTGGCATGTGACCATTCTGGCATGAGACTAAGCAGGTTTGCTTGAGGGTTCCTACAAACTGTTTAGGTTAGTTGAAGGCCTTGTGGCAAACCTAAAATTCTTAGAACTGAAGGTAAACAATTATAGACCTGAATTTGTGGGGCTGTGCATTTTGAAACAATGGCTAAAAGTTGGGTAAGAAGGAATGATTGTTGTGATAACAGAAGGATGAAGACTGTGATCATTTGGGCTCAAACAGAGTGACAAGCTGTAGCAGAAAATAGCATGTAAATATAGGAAGCAGTAGCAGTAGATGTGTCAAGGTACAGTGAGATAAGGTAGACTGACAGAATGAGATGTGGACACTAGACGTGATAAATTAGGTAAATGAGGGACAACGCGGTCAAACTATATGTAGCAGTATGGCTTTAAAAACTGCAGAACTCAAAACTGCAGTGAAAAATGAAGAATGTAATGGCTAGAGTGGAAATGAGGCAAGCACATGGACAGTGACTGGTTACTTGAAGGAAAGGAAGTAAGAGAGACCCAGGAGGAAAACAGTGACCATTCTGACAGAAGAAAGTCACTTTATCAGGCAAAACCTTTTATTGTACCTTGGGCTAGAAGTGGGGTATTTCTTTACTTTCACCCACATGGGTCGAATAGGAAACAGCATCTTTTAAGAAGATCTTTGACCACTTTCTCGATTCCTGTAACAGTTGATAAAGTATGGTTAGGGGTAAGTAAGATACCATGATTTTCAAAGATACTAATATTATATATTTTAAGAAAGGGTGGCACCTCACTGTGGCATAATGGGCATGCGTCCCATCTGTGCTGTAGTGTGCTCCACTGAGTGTCCCTATAACATACAAGCCCTTTTTTATACTCTTCATATGCATACACATGCACATATGAAAAAAACATGAATAAAACAAAAATAAAAAAATAAAAAAAGTCTGCCATCTATCTGTAGTACACAAAGATAGGAAGAGAATATGAAGTCAAATCATGAGCTATTGTTATGCAGTCTAAGAGCCTGTGATGGGTTCTCTAGCAGATGATTGCATGCTTTCTAAGCATTCTCTACCAGAAGCTGCAGATATGTGAATCTTCAGGATCAGTTTCTGTTGCAGGTAGGCATTGTGTTTCATTTTAATTTATGGCAACAAAGTGCATAGAACTGTGGACTGTGGGATTAGTAGACACTGGGCACAGCAGAAAACAGATTTCTTGTTTTTTTTACTTGACATGGCTCTTCAAAATGGTTGGCATAAGTTGTGCTCTAATGTCATTATGTCCTAAGCAGTGCTGCAGTGCTTAAAATAATTTATTAATAAACACAAATGGTACAGGAAAGGATGCATCCCCATGAAACATTTATTGTATATATGTATGCTGCTCTTCTAAATCTGAAACCAAAGAAAATTATAAAAAAGGTGTAGTCATTTATTGTCTGTAACCCTGCTTTTGCATTATTACTATACTTTGACTTTGTACTTTATAAGTATTGGATGACAAATTAACTGTATAGGTTCTAAAGATGTTCTGTAAGTGAGAACTAAAGTGTTTAACCTTTATTAACAGTTTTTATCCTGTTTTTTTTTTTTGTTTTAATTTTGGTTTTGTACATTTTTGGTTATTGCTGTGAGTACATAACCATTAGGGTTGCCAGCTGTCCGGTTTTTGACCGAACTGTCTGGTTTTCAGACAAATTGTCCAGTTAAAAAATTTCATCAAAACCGGACTCATAAAGTCCGGGTTTTTTTTTGTGCCGCCAGAGGAGAGGAGAAAGTAAATGTATCCAGCTCGAATGGGAGCGGTACCATACACTACTAGCTACTACACAACAATGAAATGCTTTTAACTTCAGTATTCCTGGTAGCTACATAGTTTAGACAGTACATACATTGACTTAAGTGGCAGTGATGTAATACAAATGGACAAATTTTATTTTCTGCTATACGGATTGTAGAAATATCACTGGAAGGCAGTACTCCACGGCGGGAAAACGGTATTTTTTTAGCTATCATTATCCTACCAACTACCAAGCAGTGACAAAAGAAATCTTATAGCAAGATTTAAAATGCTTAAGCACTCTGCCAACATTGCCCAGTGTTGCATTGTAGTACACTCAGACTGATTTTAGAACTTCACCATGCAGTGTAATACTGCTAGCAATTAACACGCCCTGATTTGTATTATCCTCATCTACTATGTTGAACCGTATTCCATGAAACAAATTGTGCATCTTGCTTTTTGGGCACTTGCAGTTACCCAACATTGTTTTGCTTTTACTTGATTCTGTCGCAAGGGACCACATTGAAAAATAAAACTACCTCTTTGCCATGTTCAGAAAATGGCAAGTGTGCTAGCTGCATGTGATTTCTTTTCCTACGTGCATCTTTCGTAGATCTAGAGGCTTGAGTCATCTTTCATTCAGTCTTATTGCCATTTTACAACTGCATAGCGGCGGTCCAGTCTGCATCTTCGTAAACTTGTATTAGAGCATTGTTGTAGGAAGTTACCTGTTTTAACCCGCAACTTTGGCGTGATATAGAAAAACATTAATGAAACTCTTTAAAGTATGTGTGCTTTTCTGAGATTATGATGTATACTTTGAAAGTAACATAAAACATAAGTCACCTGTTAGAAATCCATTCATCCACAACCCCTTTATCCCATTTTTTGCATATGTGACATGTAAAGAAAAAGAGTGGGAGGTCAGTCGGACCCAGTACAAGGTCTTAAGTACTAGCATCTGAAATATCACACTAGGGGCAGTAACACTTAGCTCAATTGACCCCCACCCAATACAGGCGCAGCCAAGGACTGAAACTTCCTAATCCAAAGTACGAAACAGAAAATATGTTACATCTTAACAGCTGAGTATCTGTCCCACGCCCCAGTACAAACAGTATTTGACAGAACTTTCAAAATGCAAGGGAATGTTAAGATCATCATTTCTGAATGAGCAGTAAAGTGATGTTATTGACTTAAACGATCTTATGGGGTAAATCAAAACTTACAATTTTTTAATAGCAAAGATAACTGCTTGCATTTTTTTTGGATTTTTTTAATCAGATTTACCACCATGTGCACAGGCTGCTAGCTCTTGACCTTTTATCTCCATGGATCATCCATAATTAGGTTTAGGAACATAGAAAATAAATAACTGGAGAAAAATGCACCATATTGACACTTTTCATCAATATTGGTACTTACATCTGCAGCAGCCTAGCAGTGCAATTAGTGCCGCCTGTGTTCTTTTCTCCCCTTTAAGTATGGCTTAAGTCATCAAAGTGGGTGGTCCCATCAGCTGATGTCACTGTGATGTCAGAAAATAGGTGGGGCATGTGTAGGAGAGGGGGTGGGAATGGGTGGAGTTATGTGTGATGTGAGGGGCGTGACTTTAGTCCGGTTTTAGCCGCAAAGAAACCTGGCAACCCTAATAACCATGTCTCTCAGAATATTCCTTTTTTTACTTCATATTTTGCCCTTTCCTCCATAAAACGTTGGATTTTCTGGGGAATTACTGAGAATTACAATTGGTCAATGATATAAGACATTGGAGTTCCATATTTTCCATTGTTCAGAAAATGTACGTGGATACACAACCTGTTGTTCTGTCTGTATGACTTGAAAGTAGTTGAGAGCATATATGTAACATTCCTAGCTAGAACACCATGTCTGACCTTGCCATGTTGTTTCATGATAACGTGAGACAAATTACCATATAAGTGTTATGTCTGGTATCATGTTATTTACTTGATCATTGTTGAACCAGAGAGAGACAAGAGAGAAAAACTCAATCAGACAGAGGCAGTAAGACTAGCAACATTATCAGAGTAGCAACTTCAAAGAATTTCGATTTCTATCACATTTCCCATGATAAATAGACCTGCATTCTCAAGTACAGTGATTATCACTTCAGAGAAAAACACATCAAGTTATGTCACCATGGAAATATCTTTTAATTTATGACTTCCTCAATTAATAATATTAACTGGTATACATATTTACCAAATAATGGAACTGATTTTAATTATTATAGTTTACAAAATGTATTAAGTAAAAGTGTTGAATGAGTAAAGGATGATAAAAAAGAAAATCAAATGTAACATATCCATCTTTGTGGAACATGAAGTTATGCATGCTGTACAAAAAAGTAAATAATATACATTAGCGACAAGAAGTACCCTACATCAGAAAACAAAATGACTGAATAAAACTAGTGTGATACTGAAATTAAAAAATAAGGGATGAAAAAATAAAAATCAAGAACAAACTAACAGAAGATGCTATGAATAAGAAAAAACTTTTATAGATATATAAATACAATTAACAAGACTGTTGAGCATGTGTGCTCAATACAGGTTAACACTATTTTAATAGAGGATCCTTACATTATTGCAAATGAGATTAATGTATATTTTGCAAACCCCTGCAGTGATATACCTGATATAGTTTGATAGATTTTGCCCAATAAACACTAAAAAATGATAACGTTTTAAATAGAAGTAAATCTATATCTATGGATATGACTCATTTTTAGTTATATTTTATCAACTATTCCTATATTACATCTTATTTCTAATAAACATCTTCAAAAAAACTCTGTTGAGGTCATGGAAACTGCCCAGTATTTCTCAAAAGTACGTGTATTGCATCATTAGACATTGATCCACATGGATATATTAAGGCTAGGTCAACCCTGACTAATACAGTGCTTCTACAATTCTGTTACTATGACTTTAGAAATTGGATTAACACCCAGACAATATATCTGCACTTGGCAAAAGCCTTTGATTCATACCCTTGTCATGTAATCTATTGTTCCTTGAGTAAGGCCAATGTAAACAGCTGTCTAATCAGATGGATTATTTCATGCAGGGCCGGCCTTAGCTGAAATGGCTCCCTAGGTGAAGTAGTGCTCCAGCGCCCCTTAAGCCCCACCCACAACATAATCATGAAATACCCCTATTTGAGCCACACCTACAGGTAGGTCACTCCCCAAGAAAGCCACTCCATAGGTTCATAGGTTAGTACTAAGCTAACTACCCTTGAGAGCCATTTTAAGACTAGCCAATTATCCCTTGTGAGACTCAAACCCTGCACCTTGTGATTGTAAGGCAAACACCTTAACCATTAGGCCACCCTCTCAACCAGTCATTTCTTTAAATCATTTAAATGCATAAGAAGAAAAAGATACCTTGTAATGTAGTTAAACTACAACTACATTTGTGTATGCGTTTCCTACTGTAAACACCTGAGCTGGATCGTGGTCAAATAGGGCCCTAGGTAGGGTAATAGACCACCCCTCCCCCCAGAGCAGCCCCTTCTGCAGCAATCCCCTACCCCCCAGAAGCAGCGTCCTCCCCAGCCACTCCAGTGTTACATTACTTGGCTATTTCTCCTCAGTTACCATAAACACTGTTCAAACCTGTCAGTGTGTATACTGTGTTATTTACTTCTACAATGATTACAACTATTGAATTAAAATAGCATAAACACAGCCATTTGCCAAACAAACAATACAGTCTCACAATGAAAACAGATTTAGCATGAGCAGTAAAACTTCTCTGCCCTTGAAACTCACATTCATTGAAACAGCATTAAAACCCACATTCAAATAAAATGCATCTGGCCAGTGGAGAATTAAGTTACCTTTAGGGTCTTTTCAAACTACAGGCTCCTTGAACACATTCTTATGGCCATGCATATATGCATGTGTTCTTTAATTCACCTTCCTGATTGCATTAAACTGTATTCCTTGTATAATAAAGCACCACCTGTTAGTGTGTGTTTTAAAGTTGTAGTTTTGAACATTTTTCCAGTAAGCAATGGAACGAAATGTATGACCCAATAATGACAAAACTGCCCATTTCAGAACATTTTAATCATAAAAGGCCACTCAAACTTCTGTCATTACAATCCACGAGTATCAGTCAATAAGCACAATCTCTGCAGAAGTAAAATTCATCCAAATAATTCTACATTAGAAATTTGTAACTAATAAAAGGCTGTTACTGCCTAACAACTTTACATTCCAGGCCTCATCGCCAAATTCAGTGCTTACTGCCCTTAATGAATTAATTGCCTATGTTACATTAAAGAAAAATATACATTGGTAATATTGCAATAGGGAGTGACTGAGAGCCTGACACACAAGTTCATAGTTACTAGGCATCTTATACAAAAGAGGGCACACTAAGAAATGCAGAACCCCTATCCCCCGTAAAATGCACCAAATAATTGGCAACTAGGTTATTACATACCATATCTCCATTACCTCTCAAACTCTTAGCAAAGGAAATCTGAACAAAGCCTAATATAATGGGCATGAGGCAAAGGCCCCCAAACAGGGACAGATTATAAATATTGTTCTTAGAGGCTTAGAAAGTTGCTAGAGTAACGCCATTTGTCTTGGCATACATTTTCTGAAGGAAATGAAGGTTAAAATTCAAATGTATGACATTTAGTTATTTAAATCTTCAGTGATGTGCCAGAAAAGAAGAATAGGTTTTTCCTTCTTGAAACATACAGAGTATCTCCTACTGGTCTGACTACCACCACTATAGTAATTACTACTGATATGGCAAATGCATCTACCCGGTTAACATAAATCAACAAACAATTAAATAGCACAATACTGATTAGCTATCTCAGAGTTTAACTACCCATTGCAAACCATTCACAAAAAAATACCTTTAACATTTTTAAGGCAACTTATATTGCCACTCATTTACACACACACACACACACACACACACACACACACACACACACACACACACACACACACACACACACACACACACACACACACTATATAGGGTGACAGCATCTGCATTCAAACCATCAATAAAACATTCACTTTAAACATGCTCAACATGCAATGATTTTAGTTTTGTGTCAGAGCTGGAGACATGATATTCTACTAGTCAAAAATGCCCAGATGATGCATCAATTCACTAACTTCAAACAAAACATTTATGCTACATGACCATGACTATATAGTATCATCATGCTGTCAAGTCTATATAAATGTGACATTTTATCTTATTTTTATAAAACATTTAACTAGTTACCAAGTAAGAATAAAAATTATTTTTACTATTTTTTATTAAAATTCAAGATTGTGTTACCCTTTTTTCATTAAAGCAAAGCATGCAGAAATATTATAGGAAATTATTTTAGAATTATCACCTGAAAATTGCATAGGTTTACATCAGACCACTTTACATATGTAATTCATTATATTCTGGTAGCAAAAGTAGACAAACGCTGTTACTAGTATGGAAGCATTCTTTCTGAAAATGTTCATTAGTGAAAGTATTGCTTGGCATTGTTCTCTCTTTTCCTACTGGCCATGAACCTTACATCTGCTTCAGCTCCCCATTTCTACAAAACTGAAAGCCATCTCAAGCCAAACCATTTATGGCTAAAGTAATAATTTTAAGCCAGATCAGCTTGCATGTTTCTGTAAATACACAATTTCTATACAGTGTTAACAGCATGCAATGAACTTTGCTGAGGTCTTGCTTTGCTTCATAACATTAGGCCAGACCCCACTTTTTCTATGAATTGACTCTAAGTATAACAGACTTGCTGTACCCACCAATATACTTTTTTATTATATATGTCTTTAAAACCCTTAAAATAGCTGTCATTTCCTTCTTTGTAGTTTGCAGATTTATTTTACACAGAGGTTCATGGCTCTGAAGATGAAAGTATTGAAAGCCTACTGTTCTTTGGCATCACTATTAATGCTAGCAATAATTTATTCTGAAGTTCTATTACTTCCTGTCATATCTCCCATTTTGAAAACTAACATCTTTACTCCTGAGAGGCTTGGTAAGTTGATTGTGATTGTTACTGTTTGCTGATGACCCCCCCCCCAAGATCCTTTTTCCATCTAAATTTCAGAAAACTAGGTCAAATGTCCTTCTTCTTTCCTGAGCACTATTCTTGGCTATTAATGGGAGTCTTTTGTGGGGAATTGAGAATGATTCTTCTCTAAGGTAAGGCTGCATTCAACATGTTCCATGTAAAATATTATCTCACAGGCTTCCATTCACAATAGCCCCCTTTTTCTTCCATCCTAAGATTACATTCTATCACATTCATATCCCTTTTCTTCTCTTGAGAAGGTCTATATACAGTTCCTTTGCTGACTTTAAAACCATTCCCCATCTCCAATATAATCAAGGGTACATGTTAGACTTGCTTCCTCATTTGTTTTGAGAGCTACAGAAGGTTACAGGACTCAAAAATACTGCAATAATATCATCAATGCCCAGGGCTGTTTACATTTTAAGCCGCTCTGTTATTTATCAGAAATATGCCCCTACATACACACATACTATCACACACAGTAAACCACACACTATCTCTCTCATACAAACAGAACGAGTAATTTAAATTCCACACTCATACATGCATATACACACACACACTATCTTACATACAGAAGCTAACAGTTTAAATTATAAACACAAACAGTTTAAATTACAAACATACACTTACGTTCTTTTTAAAACGAACGGCCACACGCGTACACAGGATCTTAACCCCTCTGTTAACTGAACTGCTAACTTAAGTTTTGAGCGCGACAGCAGTTTTTTTTTTTTTTTTTTTTAACCTGTTGAAGCCTTCCAGCCAATTGAAAGCTATAAAAGTGTGAGAGCGGTCACCCTTCCTCCTCTCCCTATTGTTTTGGCGCCCTTCATTCAGACAGGGCGCCGAAAAGATAGCAAAATAACAAAAGTAAATGAATTTAAATAAATACATAAAAATGCGCCCTTTACGAGGCCGGCCTGTATGGCGCCCTAGGCGGTCGCCTAGTTCGCCTATGCCTAAGGCCGGCCATGATTTCATGATTAATGGAAGGCTTCACTCTGTCAAAATAATTGCACACTTTTAGACTAACTGTCAGTTCACAATGGTGTACCCAAAAGTTTTGTCCTTGAACCTGTATTATATAATGTTGTATTGTATCAGCAACCATTCAAAGGAACAAGTGTTGTTGGATAAATGTGCAGACAGTTGTAAAACTGGTTTCATTGCATATAGTTTAACAGATATCTAGAATACTTAAATAAAACAAATGGGTGAACATGCATATGATATGGGTATAATGTTTAGCATGAACAAGGGCAATATTATGTACTTTGGTAATCATGCTATTAAAACTGTATATTTAGTATCAGCCACACTAAAAGAGGTTGCACGGTGTAAAGATTTAGGCATTACAATGTCTGCTAATTTCCTGTTGGTATCCATGTACAGACAATAAGTACTAAAACTCTGACACAGATGGGATTTATGATTAGAAACCTTACTGCAATGGATGAGTTGGGCTTAGGAATACTATATAAAGTTTATAGTAGCTCAGTCTTAGTATTTTCTGTATTTACTCTGACAGTCAGATGAATAATTTGCAGAGAATACAAAATATAAAACTCACAAAAAAGATTGTGCCAGATAAGAACCTGAAGTATATTAACAAATGTAAATACCTAAACTGTGCACAATTCATTAACTGTGCATATGTGGTAAATTAATCTTTACTTATAGAACCTTCTATGATCCAATACTGCAGGCACATTTAAATATGGAAATATATAGAAGTAGTCTTCTTACTTGAAGACATAATAATTTGAAGTTTCACATATGTTGTTGTTTGTCTTTCGGCTTTTCCCAGTTAGGGGTCACCACAGCGGAACTCCGGTCCGCTAATGATTGGCAATTGGTTTTTATGGTGTTGAGTTGCCAGCCCGATGTCCAACCTTCAACGAAGGCATGCCCATTCAACAGATGTCTTTCGAATGTCCACTCAACCGCGGGGAGGACATGCAGAATCCACACTGAAGGAACTCCCAACCCAAGTCGAGAATCGAATGGGAGAACCTCTTGCTGTGAAACAACAATGCTACCGCTGCACCACCCAAACTGTGACTTTCTTATTTAAACCAAACAATAGCAATGTTACAGGATAAACTGCCAGAAGTGATATAAAGGGAGTGGAGATTTTTAAAAATAATCTAGATTATTGGGTAATGGAGAAGGCATTTGATCCAGATAATGGGGAATCTTTGCTCCTTGATGTATTATTGGCTTGAACACTGTAACAAACCTGACAAACCTACAAAGTATGTGTTACCTTATTCTGTGCTTACATTTCATCATGCCATCTTGTGAAACAGAGTGGTTGGCGAATGCTTGTGTACCATGCTATAGCTGCAACACATATGCTAACATTCTACTCCATACACGCTACTCTATCATTTACTGCTTTTTTTTATTAAGTTTTCTGTGGCTCTGAGTGACTGAATGCTGGAGCTGTAGGTATCTTAGTGCATTTTGTCTTGTGCGAAGTCTCTGTCATTTTTTTTTTCAGTGTTGGATTAGACTATTGCATCTTATCTGCAAGGGCAAAGTTTGTGAAAAAATAGTATCAGAGAATGTAAAAATCACAAAAATGAAGCATAAGCCATATTGGAAACAGCAGCCTAAACCGTTTTATTTTTAGAGTGCTGAGAGGCAAGGGCAAGGTAAAAATATAGACAGTAGGACTATAATATTTACTGTCTGAGAAGCATAGCTCTTTAGAATAGAATACATTAGTAATGTGTGTGTGTGTGTGTGTGTGTGTGTGTGTGTGTGTGTGTGTGTGTGTGTGTGTGTGTGTGTGTGTGTGTGTGTGTGTGTGTGTGTGTGTGTGTGTGTGTGTGTGTGTGTGTGTGTGTGTGTGTGCGTGTGTGTGTGTGTGTGTGTGTGTGTGTGTGTGTGTGTGTGTGTGTGTGTGTGTGTGTGTGTGTGTGTGGGCGCACATCTGTGAGACATGCATTATTGTTTTGAGAAAAAAACAAAAACAAGACAGTTACATTTTATGCAGAGGAACTAGCACACTGGATTAAGACTATAACCTGTTAAAGAACTGCTTCCTGTCATAAAGGCTTTGAATCCCTCAGTATGCATATGGAATGAGTAACTCACTTAACCAGACAGTGCATTGAGATAGGTTCCTCACCTATGTAAGTGACTTGGATTAATACTACTGAGTTTTATTCCCCTTCCATAGTACCAAGAGTGTGTGTATTTCTTATATATACATTTATTGAAAATCTTCATAAAATAATAAAAATCATGAACTAGCTCAAAACAACTGTACTGAAATTCAGTGATCAGTATGTACTTAAATGAAACATTAAAAGTGACAATCAAATTTGCCATGATACTTATTCATAATAATCTATAACAGTCTAACTATTTACATAAATAATAAGTTAAGAAGTTCACCTAACAATTCAAGTCTTTATGTCACATGAACAAAAAAAAAAACTCAAAATAATGCATTGACAGGAGTCAGGTTCATAGGTTCATATGTAGATACTAGGCTATCTGCCCGAAGGCATTTATAAGCCTATTCGGAATGTGTTGGCTTTTGCCACCCCCTTAGATTAGTTCCTTGTGCCTCTGTCCAGCAGAGCCACTGAAGTGATCCCTGGGGTAAACTTTCTGTTTCCCATCCACTCATCAAGGTTTCTCTTGAAGAGGATTAGTAAGGAGCTCTGTCTAATGTAGATTGGAATCTTGTTCCAGAGCATGGGAAATATCTGGGACAGGAATCTATCCCTCCAGCACGTCCTATTTATTGTTGTGCTGAGGTTTAGATCCCTGGAGTGTGTGGCTTGAGGGGATAGGGTTTTTTTTAGTTGGAGCATGTTCATCAATTCTGGGTTGGATGTGGCCTTGTATGTCAGGTTGAGATCACCTCTGAGTAGGTGGTATGCAACTAAGTACAGCTGGAGTTTCTTCAGTAGAGCTGCATAGGGCAGCTGATTGAAACATGTGATCCTCTTGTTGAGGTACTTCTGTGGTCTTTCCTGTTTTTGCAGGTGTCTTGTAAGGTACGTCCCAAATGGGGCATTGTATTCTATGATGGGTCTAATGAGTGATGAGTAGAGGGGCCCAATGACCTCTTTCAATCTGGATGCAAACCCTTTTGTGATTAGGTGGGCCACATGGGATTTTCTAACCACTTTGGCAATGAGATTATCAAAGGAGAGCTTACTATCTATTTTGGGTCCCCAGATCCCTTATTACATCTTCCATATTTAGGGGCTATCACCTATGTGGTAGTTTGTGGGTACTTTGTTTTTTCCAAAGGGGATGACTATGCACTTTTTTGCATTTAGCTTGAGGCCATGGTTTTGACACCAGGTATCTGTCTCAGTGAGACCCTTTTGGAGGATGTCTTTGTCAGCCAGAGAGTCAATTATAGCCCCTAGTTTACAGTTGTCTGTGAACTTGGTCAGCCATGGTCCTCCTGTGTTTTCCTGTACCTCTGAGAAGTATATGCTGAACAGGAGGGGTCCTAGGACTGAGCCCTGGGGAATGTCACTTGTAATCAGTTTAGAGTCAGACTTAGCTCCCACAACTCTTACCATGTGGGTTCTGTCCATGAGCTAGATGGCAACCCATCTTGTGAAATAGGGGTTTATGTTCAGGCAGGTGAGCTTGTCTATAATACCTGAGTGGGGAATGGTGTCGAAGACCTTTGCGAGGTCTAGGTAGGCTTTGTGTACCACCTTTTCCTCGTCTATAGCCTTGGTAACTGTCGAAAAGAAGTCCACCAGGTTTAGAAGGCATGATTTGCCCTTAACAAAGCCGAACTGGATAGGGTCCAGTGTTTGGAGGTTTCCAATGTCTCTATTAATGAGATCCATGATGATGTGCTCCATAGCTTTGCAGACCAAGCTAGTCAGGCTTATAGGGCGATAGTTCCCAAGATCTGTTGTGGCTCCACCTTTGTGGAGCAGAATAACCATTGTGTGCACCACTCTGTGGGCATGTAGCCTGTGGAGAGGCTGAGTTTAAACAGTGTGCTTAGGTGAGGGGTTAGTTCATCTTTCAGCTCATGTAGGACGCAGCCTGGGACGCTGTCCGGTCCCATTGATGCTGTGTATTTGGCTTTGAAGAGGGCTGTTTTAACCTGAGTGTCTGTGATTTCAGGGGCACTACATTCTTCTGGAATAGTTATGGGCCCTTTTAGGGGTGAGAGGGGGGTGAAGTGTGCACTGAACCTGTCTGTCAGGATGTTGGCTATATCTGTCGGTTCAGTGTATTTTGTGCCATTCTGCACTAACTCTGAGCAAATCTGAGAATTGCCACTTAGATTCTTGACATAGCTAAAGAATGCCTTGTGGTTATCTTTGGAGTCCATGGCAATTTTGCATCAGGGACGCAACAAAAGAATCTCACTTAGAACTTTTAACTGCAGACCCCTATTAATTTTCCAAATAACAAAATTAATTTATATTCTTCTTTTTTAGAGATTATATCGGACAATATATTTTTCATTTTTAATAAGAAATATTATAAACAGATAAAGAGGTGGCAATGGGTTTTGCAGGTGCAAGTTCCAACTGAGATTTTTTGTTGAGTCCTGGTTAGTGGAATATTGTGGTATTATTCATTGGTGTTCTTTGTTTACCACTTTTTCAGAACAGCTCTTTTTTTATTCTTTATTACACATGCTAGAAATGTCAGCTTAGCTTTTTCATATATGTGATTATTGTTCTTGCTATTCGATTTGCATTGTCAATATTCTTGTATAAAACTTGTGTATTTTGCATGTCCGACTTAAATTTTTGTCACTGGTTTTAATTTTGCAGCTTTATGCATTTTTTTATTTGTTTGTATTTTTTGTGTGCTTTTGGCCAAGAGGTGATTGAGCATGATATTTGGAACAACTCACTTACCCAGTTAACAAACTCAGATAAATAGACAAATAAATAAATAAATGTATTTTACCATGATCGATTTATATGTGTGTGTGGGGGGGGGGGTGCCCCTGTAAGTTCATCCCTGCAGCAGTGACCTGAAATAAGTATTGCTGTCATTATTATTACAACTTTATTGGGATTGCAGCTGATCACTAGAAGTTGTTATCTGTATAAGAAGGCAACATAGCTTTCGGCTAATGATCTTAATTATGTGTTAAAATTCCATATGGCATGCTGTTCCATGCTAAAAGGTGCTATTGTACACTCATTATTATGAATTGTTGTGTAACAAATAGCTACGATAAATAATACTGAGTCATACTAGTTCCTCAAGATAACTTTTTAATAATCATGAAGAAACTGTTAACTAAAACATTCCACTGGGTCACTACATGTGTTTTACACCTAAACATCTTATTAAAAGTCCATAAATTTTTTATTGCAAAATGCCTTTACAGAGTTAATATATGGTCTCCTAATAATAAGCTAGTACATCCAGCATTCAGATGGCTTCTTTCTTTCTTTCTTTCTTTCTTTCTTTCTTTCTTTCTTTCTTTCTTTCTTTCTTTCTTTCTTTTTTCTTTCTTTCTTTCTCTTTCTTTTTTGCAACCCCTCCCTAGGACTGAGTCCAGTGGTTTATCTGTTTATTTATTTATCTAGTTTCATTTCTTATATGGGTAGGTAGACTAGTCCTAAGACCATTTTCAACACCTACCTTGGCCAAAGAGGCAAGACTTGATACATAAACAGAAATAGCAAAAAAATATAATATTCACTTGGTGCTTTGCAAAAAGGAAATGCACAAATTAAGTACAATAGTAAACAGATAATATAGTTTCTTACAAAAGGAAATACACACTATAAGTACAATAGTATACATACAGTATAGATACTTACAAATAGTAATACCTTAAAAATCCTTTATGTCCTACAGCTTACTAAGCCATTTCAGGTAGGGTTTCAGCAGTAATTCAGAATGCTGATCCTTTCCTTACAGAGCTGAGCTACCTACTCCCTAGTAACTCACTTGTCCTACAGTAGTGGGAGCCAGGGATTCTTAAGGCAGGGGAGAGCTTACAGTCTATTTGTTCTAGTCTGAAAATCCACTATAATGTCATCCATTCACAGCAAGAGATGGGGGTAGGGAGCAGGCCAGATTTGTTGGTCCTGCAGGGAGGTGTTCCCACTTCCATCACAGAACACCCCCTCTTCTGTGTTATCCCCTATAAGATCTGCTATAGCTGACTCTCTAAGAGTTACCCCTCACCTTACAGTGTGGTAGACCTTGGCTCTATGGGTTAGATACCTAGTGTTCCCACTAGGTTTCACCCATGTGGCAAGCCAAAGCTGCATTCCTTTCAGCAGAATGTGCGAACAAATAATGGCCAGTCACTCCCAGACTCCCTGCCAGCTCTTACAGGCATCCAAGCCACTATTTGAAATTGGGCCAACTAAAATGAATTCAGGGCCTTATCTTTCTATACCATGGAGCAACTCATTCAGAGGGCCTTTGTTAACATAATCTGGCACAATATCTGTTTTTGCCAAGGGAATATTTAAGATGTGCTCAAAAGACCAGGCAAAACTAATGTCCCATATGTACATGTGCTATTTTTTTTAGTTATGTCAGAAGCAAAAATCGTATATATTTCACCAGGAAAAAATATACATGCTTTCCTTTGTAACAAGCCATGCCTACAATATTATGTTGTCAAACAGCTAAAGCTAAAGATATTGTGTCATATTCAAAGGTGTGCTGCACTGGAACTCTAACATGTGTATCGCTATCATAGGTGTGCTTTCGTAGGTTCATAGTTAAGTACTAGCTAGCTAACTTTGTGGGCTATTTTACACCAATTTCCCTCAAAAGTGAGAATCAAATCCTGTGCCTTGTTTTCTGTGAGGTAAAGCCTTAACCATTATGCCAACTCTAACCCAGAATATTCCTGATATGGATTCAAACCATGCTCTGCTTGTGCTGTTTTAAAGAACTAACTTTATTAACATGCTGAGCCACTGAGGAAGATTTGTAGCTGAATATCCTGGTGTTACATAGAAGTTGTGAAATAGGACAGGCCCTAGTGGCTTTCATTGATTGCCTTTACTGCCATTCGACATTAAAATTTCTTTCATTGGGGATGCTTATCTGCTCAGTACTCTGAGCACCATAATGGCATAAACTATTTCTTTGTGTTTGCAGTATACAGTAAAAATCTTTTATGTTTCATCAGAAAAATGTATATTTTTTAATTTGTAACATGCAGTGGCTACAAGACCATGGTTTCAAGTGACTAAAGGTACAGAGTCAAATTATGAGCTGTACTACATTGAAAGTTCTGATGCTGGAATTCCAGCCATAGGCGTATTTTGTAGCTGACTGCCCTGCTGTTATTACCCAAAAGTTTTGTAATGAAATATAAACTGGGACAGATATAGCCTTTCAAAGACCACACTACATGGCTTTAGTTCATATCCCTTTACTACCAGTCTGACAAACTACACTATACTTAGTTTTCATTGGAGGTACTAAGGTGAATATTTGCTCAATTTGCTGAATACAATAATGACCTAAAGTGCTTCTTTATTGAGCTGTCAGTACATCAGAAGTGATAATCCTTTAAATTTTAACAGGTAAGTATATGTATCTCGTTTTCTTTATTTATTTTATATATATATATATATATATATATATATATATATATGGATCACCTTCAGATGCCGAAATATATTTATACACAAATCACCGACTATAAAGACCGACAACAAAAAATACCGACAATGCAAAACACCGAAAACCATTACACCAACACACTACACGTAAACAACACAGTACACTACATAACATATCCACTATCCCTAACCCAAACCCTAACCCTAAGGTCCGACACTACCGCACACTTACCCTACCTGCACCTAACCTAACTCACTTACCCACCCCTAACCCCAAGGTCCGACACTACGCACACTCACCCTACCTGCACCCTAACCCTAACTCACTTACCCACTAACCCCAAGGTCCGACACTACACACTCACCCTACCTGCACCTAACCTAACTCACTTACCCACCCCTAACCCCAAGGTCCGACACTACAGACACTCACCCTACCTGCACCTAACCTAACTCACTTACCCACCTAACCCCAAGGTCCGACACTCTCACCCTACCTGCACCCGAACCCTAACTCAACCCACCCCTAAACCCACAGTCCCTCACTATCACACACACACCCTACATGCACCCTAACCCTAACTCACTTAACCCACCCCTAAACCCACAGTCCCTCACTATCGCACACTTACCTGCCCGCTCCCTAACACTAAATCCCTCAATCTATCGCACACTTACCGAGTCCGTCGGAGTCTCACCTTGTCGGTCATTTGCGTTGTCGGTGTTTTCGTCCCGTCAGATTCCGTGTCGGTGAAACGCATTGTCGGGCATCTGAAGGTGACCCATATATATATATATATATATGTCTATATCACATAGTCAGAGTTTAATAACTTTGAACACGGAATGTTCGAACCATCCTGTTTGAAGTTAAAAAACTTCAACTATGGATAAAAAACAAAATAAATAAATAAATAAACTGTTGTAAGCAGGAACATGAGGAGCTATGCCCCCATACCCCCACTACTTAAATATACCAACTCGAAGATTGCACCACATTGAACAAAGCGGAAACCTCTCCTTACAGAGATTTCCATTGAAATGCTCGAACTTCTGCAAATTCTAACTTATGGTCTCGACCATATGAGGTTCGAACTTGCAGAAGTTCGACTATCTGATAGGAACCCATATAATATATATATTTATATATCTGTTTTGCTTGACGTTTATTTACCGGGAAAGTCTGACTGGGTACTAGCCCATTTTCAGCAGAGACCTGGGGAGAAAAGCTCCACAGCACAATTAAACAGAATTACAAATCAACATTGGTTACAAAGACTAAGATAATCACACAAGAGTACAATTTGTGGATACAATAAAAGCAGAAAATAAGCAAATAAGCAAGCAATAAAGTTGAACATACATTATATAGAAGGGAGTTTCTAATATGTATGTTACATAAGAATGCATGAAAAATATATTATAGAATAAGTAATAAATTGTAAAAACTATATACACTTTCTGGGGAGAGACTTAAGTAGTAAATTTCAGTCAATTTATACGATAGATAAAGGTTAGTGTAAGAATAGAGAGAAGGAACATTAGAAGGTTATGGAATTATCGAAAGGTTAGGCTAGAAAGTAGGTAATACAGGAAGGGAAGTACGATAGATCAAGAAAAAGCCTATTAAGACTGGGGAGAAGGGAATGGAAAAGAGTACTAAGATGGTGTGGAGCATGGAGAAATCCAGTTATTGGTTAGATGATCCTTCAGCCTAGCCATGGAGGAATAGTACTGGGGTGAAGTCTGATTGATTGTGGAATGCTATTCCATGATTTGGCAACACAGTGCGAGTACAAACTAACACTGTTAGATCTTTGATGTTTGTAAATAGATACTATATACTTGTGAGAAAAGCATAGGTCACGAGATGGAATATAGTGTTGAAGTAGTGATGATTTAGTTTGTGAAAATGAGGAGCTGTACAGTGTTTCTTGTGTTAGCATTAGTTGATTAAAGGTGAAAGGGTGGGGTAGTTTGAGCCAATTTGGGGACTTGTGAGCAAAGCAATGGTGAGAGTAGTGGGCTTGGCCTGTGGCATATTTAGCTATTTTATTATAAAATTGGCTAAAATTTGCTTTGAGGGAAGTGTAAAGATTGGTTGCAATAGGTGAAACATATAGAAGGGAGGGTAAGAGATAGGTGGTGGTAAGCATTATGCTTGCAGAGCTGCAGATGAATTGTTTAGCCCTATATATCATGTTCAATTTTTACTTATTTTTTATGTTGTTGCTAATATGCAGGTCAGACTTAAGACTGTTGTTGATAGTTGCACTTTAAAGTTTTGTGTGTGACACCACATTGACTGAAGTATTCTTCAGAGAAGTAATAGCAAAGTTAAAACTACCTGGAAAAATTGTTTTTGTAAAAACAGTAGCAGTTTAGTTTTTTGGGGGTTAAGTAGTAGATGGTTGTTGATGAGACAAGACTCAATAGACTTGAATGCTTCTTGAGTTAAGCTCTGTAGCTGAGAAAGATTCTTGGCAGAGCAGATTAATGTACAGCCTTTAGCATATTGAATTAGGGTGGCTTGTTTAGTGGGTGTATTAAGATGGTTAATAAAAATTTTGAAGAGAAGTGGACCTAGTATTTAGCCATGGATACCCCAGTGCTGACTGGTAAGTAAGGAGAGAAGTTTGAGTTCCATTTGACAGATTGATATCTGTTAGAGAGAGTGAGGTGAACCATTGTAAGGATGTTTCAGCTAAGCCAAGAAGACATAGTTGGGATAACAGTTTGGGGCAGGAGACAGTATCAAAGGTGTTGGATAGATCTAAGAACAGAGAAGAGACAAGCTTCCTGAGTCATGAGGTTTGTTGATAGTGTGAGTAAAGGATAGTAGAGCAGTGATAGTGCTGTGTAGTGATCTGAACCCATGTTGGGTAGGATAGAGAAAATTATTGTCAAGTAGGTATTGAAGTAGTTGATTATGGATACATTTTTCTAGAAGTTTTGATAGTAGTGAAAGAATAACAATGGGCCTAAAGTTAGAAATTTCTGTGGAGGTGCCACCTTTTTGGAGGGGAGGATGAAGTTTTTTTTTTCAAAGGGAGGGATCATAAGATTCCTTGGTAGCTCTATTAATGATTATAGAGACTGGGTAGGCAATTGAGTCAGCAGTCATTTTTAGGAATTCATTAGGAAGATTGTCTGCAAGAGGAATAGGGCTTGAGCTTACACAAGAGGGATTTGCGGAGGGAAGTGGGAACTGCTTGAAGGGAAAATGTGGAATGGCCAGTAATAGGAGGCTGAAAGAAAGTAGATGGTGATGGAGGGAATTTGTTAATGATGGAAGCTATGCTATCGATGAAGTAAGAATTAAACTGAGATGTTATGTCAGGGGAGGTACTATCACAGGAGGTTTGGGGGAGCACTGATTTCCTGGGTGTAGGATTTTTTGATAGCATGCCAGAAGGTTTTTGGACTGGATTTATGTTGATCTTGTGGCTTTGCATAGAATTGTTTTTATATCTAAATTGACCTGCTTCTTTACAAGGTTGTGCAGTGCTTTGAAATGCTGTAAACTATTATAAGTCTTATGTTTTAGTTAAGTTGTCTAGGCCTTGTCTCTTTTGCATGAGTGATCTGGTATAGACAGAAACCCATGGAATATAGTTGGTTTTGACTCTGGTGGGAGCTAAACTGTCTAAGGTGTTTAGGAATGTACAATTATACTGTTGAACTGTATTATCTAGCAGTAATTATGTAAGGAATGACCAATTAATGGAGTTTAATATATTTTTAAATGTCTGTGAGTCAAAGTTAGACAGGTTTCTTATTGTCTTGTAGGTATGTGATATGCATGAATGAGAGATAAGTCTAGTTGTGCAGATGGGGTGGTGATCACTGATAGAGGCTGGAAGTGTTTTGGATATAGAGAAATTGCTAGAATGGGAAGCCAAAACTCAATCAATAATTGAGCCATTTTGGTTTGTGGAACTGGTAAAGTTTGGGTGAGTAATTAGTTAAGAAAACCAAAATAGGTTTTTGCTATCTGTGGGGAATTGTAAACTTTAAGTGTTGACATCACCTAATATTACCATTTCCAGAGAAATATTTTTGACACACATGATAAGATACATTCCAGAGTTAAAAGGCTATTTTCAGGGGATATGTATAAATCTATAATGCAGAGACTCTTATTGTTGTTTAATTTAAGGTAGGTGAACAATAGTTCAACTTTGTCAAAAGAGGGTATGGATTGGTTATGAGGGGTTAATGAAATAGAAACAGAATATATTACTGTATCACTGCCTCCTTTTATTTTATATTGATCACCTCTGAACATATTAAAGCCAGGAGAAAGTACTTTGGTATGTTTTATGTGCAGTTTAAGCCAGGCTTCAGTGATTACTAGTATGTCAGGAAATTGTGCAGTTATCCATGCATGAAACTCAGAGATTTTGTTACATATGCTGTGTTTGTTTACTGAGATAAATTTAAGCATGTTTTCTGAACCTGGAATATGGTTAGATGGGAATTGAGTGATGTTGGGACCAGGGTTAGGGTAGATGTCACCACAGAGCTGGAGGAATTTCAAGATTGTATAGTAAAGGTAAGATTTACCAAAAAACAGAACTGAAAGAGGTAGCCAAAACGCTACAATAAGAAGCCGACTATTTATTGAAAAAACAATCAAACAAGGCCAAAGACTTAAAATTCAGTAAGCGCTTTCACATTCAAAGGGAATGCTTCATCAGACTGTTAACTGTTGACTTAATTGGTACCATTTAAAAGCTTTAACATTTCATTGTCAAGCCAATCACTAATTGGCTCATGAATATTGAATGAAAATGAAATAGTTCATCAAAAACCTTATGGATAAGTCATTAAAAACATTTTTAAAACATTTTTAAAGCATTTTAGCAAATATAATAATCTAACATTTATAAAAGTGCATAAATAATACATATATATATATATATATATATATATATATATATATATATATATATATATATATGAAATATATAAATGTACATATACAACAAATATATATACATAAAAATCTGATGATCATGTGTATTGATGAATATAAAACCATATGTATTAGGAACTATATATACACATAAAAAACTTGTTGGATATCTTTTTCATGACTTATAAAATCTTTTTGTGGATAGCGTCATAAAAATATAGCATGTAACTATTCATTTATCCTTACGTATGAAGTATAAACTATTGTGTGTAGAGCTATATATCTATCCATCAACACTACATACTTTGTGTATATACAACCATACCTGATAAGAACTGTGTGTATATATATATGAACATAGAATACTAATAAATACTTATCATAACTTTTATCAAAAATATGAAGAATTTTTTTATAAAAACTAATAAGAAATAAATACATGAAATAATATATATATATATATATATATATATATATATATATATATAAAACACATATATGAATGCCTATATAATGCTTATGTATTTTCTAATGTTTAAGAGCCTTAGCTGCTAGAAAGGGTCTCACGGACACCTTTTCATTGAGTCCTAGCCCTCTATCTGCTTGTAATCTTAATATCCATCTCATTTCTCTCTGCTCTGTATAATTCTTATAATTCCCTAGCCTAGCATTCCTATGTATCATTTCTAATACCATAAATTTAAAACTGTGTAATGTGCCTTTGTTTATGATATGTTTTGCTAATGCGTTATTTTCGTCCTCCCTATTTGTTGCATAAATATGTTCTTTCACTCATTCCCATTTGTCATTCCTACATAGAACGAGTTGCATTTACCACAAATAGCAAGGTAAATCAAATCTCTTGTTCTGCAGTCAGCATAACTACTAAACTCATATTCCTTTCCTGTATCTGGATGTACAAACTTGTGGCCATTTAATATGAAGGGACATTGATTGCAACTCCTGCAAGCAAAAGTTCCTTTTCTGGTAGATCTTAATGTTTGTTTTTCATTCTTTTCATAACACGACATGCGTTTCAATGATTTCGTATTTTTGTAGGTAAATCTGGGATGATGTCCTACCATAGCACCCAATTTTTCATCTACTGTTAATATATTCCAATTATTAATAAAAATTTCTTTAATCTTCTTGTTATTGTTTATAAAGGAAATTACTGGTTTATTCATATATGTCATGTTACTGTCTTTTGTTTGTGTATTTACTTAAATTGTGTTGAGAGTATATATAAGGTTTCCCCTTAGAAGCTCTCTTAACAATGTCTTCGTGAAATAGCAATTCAGTTGATTCTTCTCTATATCTCCTTTCTTTGAATTTCTCATGTATCATTTCAACAGTTTCATGGAATACAGATTCCTTACTAGTTAATCTAGATATTCTCAAAACTTGCCCTTTGACTATATTATTAAAAATATGTGGAGGGTGCATGCTGGTACAATGTAATATAGATTTTTTTCTACATTCTTTTCTGTACAGCAGTGTCTGTATAGTATTATTTTCATTAATAATGAGAACATCTAAAAACTCTATATTTGATGCTGACCATTTACCTGTCAAAGATAGAAAATTGGTGGTTCCATTTATGTAATCAATGAAATCACAAAGGTTGGTTTCTTCTCCTCTCCATAACAAAAAAACATTGTCTACAAAATGTTTATATAATAAAATGGTTTCTTCATATTCACTTCTTAATATGTATGTATGTTCCCAATACGCCATCACAATTTTTGCATAGGAGTTAGCGCATGGGGTACCCATGGCTACTCCCCTTTTTTGAAAAAATAGTTTTCTTCATATACAAAAACATTATTATAGAGGACGATCTCCATTAACATAGCACATTTGATTATTAAGTCTCTAGGTATATCATGCTCAATTAGAAACTATCTCATATATTCAATGCCTATGTCATTTGGAATGGATGTGAAAAGAGAATTTACCTCCAGAGTTACCATATAACTTATTTCTTTGTTTTTCTCTGGTGCTGTATATTCAAAAAGGCTTCTAATAAAGTGTTCAGTATCTTTAACTATTGTTGTTGTTTTTTCCACTACCTTTTTTAGTTGATTTTCTAAGTATATAGATATGGCTTCAGTAAGCCACCCCTTGCTGGATACTATCGGTCTAAGTGGTGGACCTGTAAGATTCTTATGGACTTTGGGCAGGCCTCTAAAAGTAGGTACTAATGGTTGTTCTACTAAGAAATATTTATATAAATCAAAATCAAATACATTACATAGAAACGTCATATAGTTAATCTTGGACATTGTTCACTATTTTGTTTAATTTAATTAAATCTATATCACAGTATGCTGCTTTATCAGCTAATAGTTCTAACATCTTCTCCTTATATAAAGAAGTATCCAAAATAACTATGGCTCCACCTTTGTCTGCACCCCTTATGACAATATTATGATTTGCCTGGAGGTAGATTCTCTTTTCACATCCATTCCAAATGGCATAGGCATTGAATATATGAGATTGTTTTTAATTGAGCATGATATACCTAGAGACTTAATAATCAAATGTGCTATGTTAATGGACATCGTCCTCAATAATAATGTTTGTGTATATGAAGAAAACTATTTTTTACAAAAAAGTGGAGTAGCCATGGGTACCCCATGCGCTAACTCCTATGCAAACATCGTGATGGCGTATTGGGAACATGCATACATGCATACATATTAAGAAGTGAATATGAAGAAAACATTTTATTATATAAACGTTTTGTAGACAATGCTTTTTTGTTATGGAGAGGAGAAGAAACCAAACTTTGTGATTTCATTGATTACATAAATGGAATCACCAATTTTCTATCTTTGACAGGTAAATGGTCAGCATCAAACATAGAGTTTTTAGATGTTCTCATTATTAATGAAAATAATACTATACAGACACAGCTGTACAGAAAGGAATGTAAAAAAAAATCCATATTACATTGTGCCAGCATGCACCCTCCACATATTTATAATAATATAGTCAAAGGGCAAGTTTTGAGAATATCTAGATTAACTAGTAAGGAATCTGTATTCCATGAAACTGTTAAAATGATGCATGGGGAATTCAAAGAAAGGAGATATAGAGAAAAATAAACTGAATTGCTATTTCACGAAGACATTGTTAAGAGAGCTTCTAAGGGGAAACCTTATCTATACTCTCAACACAATTTAAGTAAATACACAAACAAAAGACAGTAACATGACATATATGAATAAACCAGTAATTTCA